>NW_009610250.1:0-1442 GCF_000690535.1 Cariama cristata
GGGACTGGACCCTCTGCCTCCTTCCCGGGTTCTGCCTCTCTTTGCTGTGCTGCTCAGCCCCCCCTCAGGGCGCCTGCACCCCTGTAACTGCATTTCAGTGCTCAGGAGGAAGGGGTTTTGAGGCAGAGGGTTTGGGCATTGCCTGGCAGTTACGTGCGTTCATCCTCTCTTGGTTTTACAGCTCTCCCCCAGCAAGCAGAGCGGTATTTTACACCGAACATGTGGAGCTGTGCCCACGCCTCCCTGAGACACACAGAATGTGTCTTTTCAGGTTATGCCATAAAAAAACATGTTCTGCTGCTCACTTAAAGGTCAACCAGAGTAGGACAGCGTTTTTATTTTATTTTTGCATAAATCTGCAGGATGCAAAAGCCATGTGCCCTTACAATGCTTTTATGGTTCCATGAGGTAAGATATTTTTTTTTTTAAAAAAGTGTTCCAGTGGGGAAATACCAGTTAAATCAGAGGGAGAAGTGTGCCAGAAGCTCTGGAACTGATCCCAGGCTCTCTGGGGGTTCCCTGCTCTCGGTGTTAAACACACCATCCGTCTGATTTGCATCTTCAGTCCTATCTGGTTCGAAGTTCCCTGCTGCTCAGCAAACGCAGAAGCAGCTGCAGGGAGCTCCGGAGGAGCCCATCGCGCTCCCTGCGCTCGGGCTCAGGCTCGCTGCTCACCCTTCCCAGGCGTGTGACACGAAAGCCTGGCGTGGCAGGGAGCTCCTCGGCACCCCTCTTCCACCGACATCCCTTGGCACGGGGCTGCTCCTCTCCTCTGCAGTGAGGAAACAGCAAAGTCTCGTGCTGATATCCTGGGCATCACCCTGCCTGATGCAGAGGGATTCGTCTGTGTCTGGTCACAACCCCCAAACTCCGGAGCTCACTCGCAGGTCGGGGGCCGTGGCGCTTGCGGTTGGTCCGGTCCGTGTTGCCTGCGGTCGAGGGGCAGGAAAGCGCTGAACCTGTTCGGTGTGTAGGGAGCTGAGATGCTTTATGCCAGGCGGGGTGGCTCTTCCCTTGCTCGCCATGGGGCTGTCCCTCCTGCTTAAACGCAGCCTGCAGCTCTGCTGGGAGCAATCCCTTGGGAAGGGGATGCACCGTGCCCTGCTGCCATGGCTTGGGCTGGGGCTGGTGCCTGGAGGGGTCTGTGCAAGAGGGAAAGGCCTGGGGCAAGTTTCCAGTGTCCCAGGGCAGGATGTTGGACGCTCACAAGACCTTTAGGCAGGTGAAGGTATTTCATGGCGCGAGAGAGGGCTGGGTCCTGGGAGCACATGGAGCTCCCCCAGCTCTGCCATCAGCAGAGCCCTTGCTGCAGGGCTGCGTCCCCCGAGTGCTGTGGGGCTGTGCCAGGGGGCTGCCCGACCTCCATGGTGGGTCGGTTTGTCTTTGAGCCGTTCACGGGTTGATCCCAGAGCAGGCGGGTGAGCTGGGAACAGCCTGGCCGC
>NW_009610250.1:1570-4346 GCF_000690535.1 Cariama cristata
TCAAAGGCAGGCTGTACGCTTCTGGGGGAAAACAAGGGCTTTCTGAATTTCTCTGTTTCGAGGCTCACAGCTGCCCTCCGCACTCCCCACAGAAGGACAGCTGCACCCCTGGTACAGCCTGGCTAATCGCATCCCTGGGCTTGGTCCGGCAGGGCTGGAGCACAAAGCAGCGTCTTCTTATCAGCAAGAGCATCTCTCATCCGCCATGGGTTTTGCCTTCTCTGCGTGGCGTGCCTGGATGGCTGGGGGCAAGGCACAAGCTGGAGATGGACCATGTCCGTCTGTCCTGGTGGGAGCACCTTCCTTCTGTCTGCACACCCGCAGTCTGCCGGGGTTCCTTGGTGTGGCTGGCCGGGACCCGGCCGGCACCCCGGGGGTCCGGCACCGCGGTGCCACCGTGCTCAGCCAGCTGCAGTGAGGTGGAGGAGAGGTGAATTTTTCTTTATCTCTGTGCTGCACCTTTGAGCAAATTAAAAGGGCTTTGGTGTGTTAGTGAACCCTTATGGCGTGGCTGTAATGAGCGATTTCTCAGTTCTGCCTGGCTCTCCCTCAGCTGAACCTTTTTAAATTAGCTGAAAATGAGAAGCTGGAGAGCAGAAGTGAGAGGGAGCAGAGGGGTTGTCTGGCCCTTCCTCCTGGGAAGAGCTCTGCTAATGAAGCTTTGCGAGGAGGCTTTTATAAAAACAAGTCAAAACTTAAAACTACACGCGAGCGCTGAAGTTGGAGGGTATAAAATCCCTGTTGGGGGGGGGCTGTGTTGGGGTGCACAGAGTGGGTGGTTGGCTCCTTGTAGTCCTGGACCGGAGCATGGTGGGAATGTGGGGCCATAGTCAGCCAAAGCCAAGGACATCTGCTTGTTCCTCACATTACTTGAAAAACCCCATTAACTGTAAAAACAGGGCAAAACAGTCACATTTCTTCTGTAATGAGTTGCTTTCCTTCTCACTTTCACCAAAGTCTACCATTTCTGCATACAGAACGAATGGAAATTATCATTAAAGGTGAATTATGAGGGCATTTAAAAGGAAGGATAAAATTTATGGCCAGAGATACTATTACAAAATACTTCCAGGATAGGTAATTGTGTAATTATTATGGGCAGAAATGAAAGTGATGGTTCATTAAAAGAAAATGACCGTGAAATAACAATAAATAAAGCCAAATTAAAGCCGTGGTAATTGCATGGCCTGTCCTGCTGTGTGTTGGTGGGTGCAGGGCACAGGGGTGCGTGGTTCCCGGTCGTGGCTCCCCGATGGACCAGGCTGCGAGGGACGAGCAGTGTTGTCGCTGCCCACGTTCACATTAGGACGCGGCCTTTCTGCAGAGCCCCGAGTGCCTCTGCCCTGGTCCCAGGCTGGTGGCATCGCTGGAGAGCGAGTCCTGGGGCAGCTCCTCAGGTCCTGCCCTTTTGTCTCCCAGGCGGTGGGAACAGGAGAGGGGCAAGGACCACTTTGGCTGGAAGCCGGTGTGGCCGTGCCCGGCTGGCAAAAGCCATGAGGTTGGATTTGGATCAGCATTTCCCAGCAGGGATGTGAAAATGCAGCTGCAAGGCAGAGGGATCCCCCTAGCACCTGGGGAGAGATCCCATTTCCCTGAGCATTCATTTGAGAAAGTGAAGTGGCTGCTTTCCAAAAGCTCCTGGAAGGCAGGCAGTGTTTGCTGGTGAGCGTGGGTACGTGCTGGGGACCCCCAGGAGCGCTTGCCGTGACGCAGGTCAGCTGCCCCCCGTCCCCTTCATGTGGCAGTTCCCACAGAGTCAGGGCTGGACCCCAGGGATGTGGAAGGGGCCGAGCGCTCGCTCCTGAGCTGAGGGTGCGGAGCAGCCAGGTCTGACGGCCTGATGCGTGCTCATCTGCATGCATTTCGGGATGGCACGCTGCAGAAACACAGCTTCCCCGTCCTCCTCACAGCCTGGCTGCCCCTCACTGCAGAAATAAAAGCCTGTTCCCGGTGACCCAGGGGATGTCTCCGTGCGTGGCTCTGCGCTCGCTCCTCCAGTGCTCATTAAACAGGACCTGCAGGGATCACCCGCTCTCGGGTCATGGGAATGAAGTCTATCCAGCCCTCTTTGGCTAATTTGCATTGTGCTTGTGTGGGCCATTACCCAGCGAAAGTCATTGATTTGCGATGCTAACTAGCTTCTAAACCCGGATCCCAGAGGTGATAAGCCAACACATTAGTTTTCTTTCTTCCTTAATATTTTAATGGCACTGGGAGGGGGAGCAGCAGAGCAGCCCAGATTTCTGATGAACACCGTGTCATTTCTGTGTCACCGCAGGGTGGAAATGCGGTCCTGGTCCTCCCTCCTCCAGCCAAAGGGTGCTGCGTGATGGCAAGACGGGAGCGTTGGTGTTAGCTGGGCAAGAGGTGGTGGTACTCTGTTTGAAGCCAAAGGCGGCACGACACGCCATCCCCTCTTGTAGCAAAGCATGCATCTCATTATTGGCTGCAATTAACTCATGCGCTCATTTGTTTCAATAAAACTCTTGGCTTGGCCGTGGCAAGAGGCTGTTAATTTTGCTGGATAGGATGGGTGTGAGGGCTGTTAGGAGGAAGACCTCAGATGCAGGAGGTGTGGAGCAGGACCAGTGCTTCCCCCACGGGAGGGCTGGGGAGATGCTGGGCCGAGCCGTGTGTATGTCAGCAGCAGCCCTGCGGCGATTGCCAGAGGCCGGGATGGCTCTGCCTGCGCTGGGCTCTCCTGGTGCCTCGGTCGCGGCACACACTGGCAGCGCTGCCCGGGGACGGTGAGCAGGGGGTGGCATGGGGGCTCTGG
>NW_009610250.1:4377-4622 GCF_000690535.1 Cariama cristata
CCCCTGACAGCGGCTGTTTCTGCTCCCGCAGTGCACGTAGAGCCCGGCACGTGCGAAGTCATTGCAGCTCACAGGTGCTGCAATAAGAACAAGATCGAGGAGCGCTCCCAGACGGTGAAATGCTCCTGCTTCCCGGGGCAGGTGGCAGGGACAACACGGGCGGCTCCCTCCTGCGTGGACGGTGAGTACCCCGCAGCCACAAGCCAGGTCCCGTGCAACCCCCGAGGGTGTCTTCCCACCCGGCC
>NW_009610250.1:4827-8119 GCF_000690535.1 Cariama cristata
CAGCATCCGCCCGTGCATGTCTGCTCACCGGGCTGCTGCAGCCAGAGGCAGGGACATGGCTCCAGCCATGCAGCACCGTCACCTGTGAGGAGCACTAAGCAAAGCTCAAACCATTTTATTGAATGGCATCACGTGGCGTTGCCAAAGAGCTGGCAGGAGCAGCGGCTGAAAACAGCGTGGTATCGATTCACTTGACAGCTGGTGTCCTGTGCGTGCATTTGTGTGCAACACCAAGAAATGCCAGGATGAATTGTCAGGGAAGGCTTTCATTGTCCCAGACAGCTTGCCTGTGTCGTTGTTGCCAAATACAGGGGAGCCCGCTCTGGTTACCCACGTCGGAGGCGTAAATTAGAAGATCCTAACAGAGCGGAGCGGTAGTAGGCAGCCCCTTCACCTCCGTGAGTAGGTTATTGAACACCACTGTTCTCCTGCTCTTGCTGGGAGCGAGGACAGGGCTGTCCATCGGCTTTTGACCTGGGGTAGTGAGAGAAAATAGGGTGTTTCAGGGGCAGGTGGAGCAGTTGGGTCGAGGAGGCCAGGCAGGTGAGGAGTGGGGCAGGGTCGCTGGAGAGAGGGGCTGCCCCTCCTGCCACCACCCGAAGGCAGCAGGGCTGGCACCCCCCGCGCCGCAGCCCGGCCGCTGACACCCTCCTCTCCCCCAGCCTCCATCGTGCTGCAGAAGTGGTGGTGCCAGATGGAGCCGTGCCTCGACGGGGAAGAGTGCAAGGTGCTGCCCGACCTCTCGGGCTGGAGCTGCAGTAGCGGCAACAAAGTGAAGACGACCAAGGTATGTCCCCGGGCAGGGTGCTGGGGGGGTCCTGGCTGCGCTTTCCCCAGCCTGGGACAAGCAAAACCCAGGAAAGCATCCCTGCCGAGTTCGCAGGGGAAGGGGAGAGCTCCGGCTTCTCCGGGGAATGCGCCGTTTGTTATGGATGCACCGAAGCGGAGCGGAGGGTCTGGGCTGTGCTGTTGTCACCGGTGCTGGAGGGGCTGGCGTGGGTAGCACAAACCCCGAGTGGGTCCCACAGCTTTGCTGATCGATAACTCCCGTGGGGAGGCTCAGTGAGGAGGCCGTTGGGTGGCTCAGCCCACGAGCAGACGTGCTGGGGGTATTTCCATACCAGCCTGGGGCTGCTGGGCCATCCCGGCCGCTCCCCAGCATCTCCCCACTGCTCCAGGACAGCATGCCGCTCGTCCCAGCCCGGTGGCACAGCCCTGAATCCGTCACCGCTCCCCCGTCTGAGGCAATCATCTGTGACAGAGCGCTACATGATTATTATTTTCATGGCTTGCTGAATGCCCCAAAGAACAAGGTGTAATTAAAATTTTATCAAACTCATTAGTAATTACATATATGCCATGGTTAATCAGTTGCATAATTTTGTAATCATTGTTCATACTGTTGAGTGTAATTATTCCTTATGCTTTAGGTTTTCTCACCCCACATCCCCTGCCATAAAATTATCGTATTAAATGATGTTGGGATTTTTTGCATTATTGCTATTATTTTTGTGCACAGAAAACACTTTCATGCTCAAGTGTTTTTACGGACATTGAAGAAGGTTCCTCTGGCCCTGGGCATCCATCACTGACCCATAACAGCAGCACTACGTTTAGCTCACTGTCTTTTTCCCACCTTAACATTGTTTGTTTATTTTCCCCCAACCGGTAACTAACTTGGCCCAAAGCCTCTGCCCTGGCTTTGCTGTCCTGGGCTCTCACTGCGGACCATTCCCATCTGCAGGACCCCTCGTCCAGCAGCCTCGACCTCCACGGCCGCCCTCCTAGCACCCTTTGGGTCTCTTCCCCTCCCCTAGGGAGGTGATGTTTTGGAAACGCAGAGCCATGTTTTCAAAAGGAATTTTGGTCACTTTGGGTGCCCCATTAGGTGCCGAGGGGGCTGGATTTGCCCCTCCCAGTCCCCTCTGCAGACAGACCCCCAGTGGAAGCTGTAGCCAGAGCACGAGGTTCACAAACAATCCATAAGCTGAAATTTGGAACGAGCACCCCACTAAATGAACGCAAAGAGCAAATCATATTTGCATCTCCCGAGGCTGTCCGCTGACAATTCGCGGGTGGGGGAGTCAGCTGGATGTGCTGGGTAACTCAGCTGGCTCCAAACAGATTGACCCTTCCCTGGGCGCCTGCCCCACTCTTCTCCTCTGCCCGCAGGTCACACGATAGCCTCCGTGCAGCTCGGCGGCAGCTGACCGGCCTCGGCGCGGGTCCCTGGTGCTCTGCAGAGCCGAGAGCAGCAGCATGTGGCCGGAGCGGTGCCTGCGGAGGCGGGATGCTCCGGGGCTGCCGTCCTGCGCCTGCTGACTTGACTGTGCCAGGTAACCGGATCAGAGCATCGCTGAGCCCCGGCTTCTCTGGAGGCTGCAAGTATGGGACCCCAGCTCAGCTGCAAGACTCCTGTCACCCCACGGTCCCCTCTTCCCCCGTGGGCACACTCACTGACCAAGAAATGGGCTCATTTTCCTGTCTTCTTAAATAAAATACTCCAGTCGTCTAAGAGCTGTTGACAATACAGAGACAGGCAGACAGCGGTCCCCCAAAATGGGCTTTATTCTGAGATAGCTGAAATCATTGCTGTGAGTCGCTTTTCCCCATCTCCCAAGATGCTGAATCAGGGTTGCCACCAGGAATTGGGAAGTCAATGATTGTGCGAAAGCTCCCCCCGTTCGGCTCACGGCTCCTGGCCCGGTGGGTTCCCAGGAGTGGGCGCTGAGCTCCGCCCTTGAGTCACTGGGGGCTGCTCTGCCCCTCGAGCCTTCTGCTTTCCCTGCCCCACCACCTGGCTGCTGTGACCACGTCTGGCGGGTGCGGTGGCATGGCCAGGGGTGTCTGACACCCCATCAGCCCCCGGAGTTGGTGAAACGTCTCCATGGAGCATGCTGCTGGTTTCTCCTTCCTTGGTAATTGCATTAATCAGGCTGCAAGTTTAATATGTTTTCTACTGTGCAAGTCCTAGGCACCAAGTTACTGCTTGCGTTTGCAATCGAATTTCAGAATAACGTGCAGGGGAAGCTCTCTTCTGTCTGTGGGTCTGGTGTGCCTGACTCTGTGCCAGTGCCCAGCCAGAGACCCAGACCGAGCCAGGTTTTGTTGCATTAATTCAAAATAAAGAAAAATGTACCATCTCCTGGCCCTGAGCTCGTGACCTTCTCCAGGACACACCGTTCCCTCTGGTGTGGCAGCTCGAGGGGGAGAGGACGGGAGCCCCGTGCTCCTGACATCAGCGGGGCCGGGGACCCCGGGGCTCCTGCACTGGTGCGGCCGGCAGCACACG
>NW_009610251.1:0-12122 GCF_000690535.1 Cariama cristata
GTATATATACTATTATATAGTAGTATATATTACTATTATATAGTAGTGTCTGTATAATAAGTAAATAAATGAATAAAAAGCCAAGCAGGCAAATGAAATATTTAGTGACCCTATAGAGAATATCCTTCTGGTGAGCCCTGCGCTGGATGGCTCAGCACCACGTGGCCTGACATATTTTTAAGTACTGAAATGTCACATTGTTTTTGAAGTTTATGGATTTTTCAAAGGAGGGATCTGTGGAGCAGCGAGAAGAATGAGCTCAGACGAGCGCGGTGTGCGAGTCAGGTAGTTTGGTGACCGTGGTCCCAGTTAACGGGACGGGGGTAAGGAAGAAGTGGATCCTCAGAACGAACTGCCCGTGTCCCACTCTCAGCTGTCTGTTTTCAAAAAGTTCCTCCCGGAGCCCTGAATGACTCTTTGTGCCTGGTTTAAAGGAGGGAACAGTGGGACATGGTGGTTTTCCTGAAAAATGGCAGCCAGGGTGGGTCGATAACTGGGATGTTGCCAACTGCCCCAGTGCTAAAGTCTGTGTGGCTGCAACGACTCACCCTACTCGGGGGAGGTTTTTTCCTTTGGTGTGTGTGCTTAGAGGCGAACGTAAGTCTACTGTCCTCACATTAAAACAGTTTTTTTCATAAATACAAATATGGACTTGATGATCTTTGAGGTCTCTTCCAACCATAATGATTCTGTGATTCTATGATGCTATGATATTCTGCCATGGGCTATCCATCTGCTAAAAGCAGAGTTTGTTATGTGTTTTATTTACATGGGAATAATTAGTATATTTGATGGTCTGTTTTCCGTTTGGTCCAATACCTCCTGGTTTTGATTCGTGAATCGAAGGAAATTGAAGGATAAACTACAGTTCTGTTTGATGGGGATAACCGTGATCCGATGAGGCATTTTCTTAGAGATTGGAGCAGCCTCAAGAGCTAAACTGATCACAAAGGAAGTTTATGGGAAAAAAACCCAATTTGACAGGATTCATTTGTCAAGATCAATGATGTGCAGCCCTGATGGAAAAATAGTAGCTGCATATTGTCCATGTGGAATTGTAGTAATTTTTTGAACTGCTCTCATAAGAAATATGAAGAGTGCCACCAGTACCTGTCCAGGCTGAGAGTTATTTTCAGTGGCAAATAAAACTTAATTCTCTGAAGAGGTTTTTGTTATAAGTATATATTTGACTTAATAATGCAAACATTGAAAAATGACTTCAAATTGCATTCCATACTTACATTCCAGTCTGGATTTTTCTAAACAGATGTGGCATTTGAGCAAAAATTAAGCTGTTTACTCTGCTGTGTTTATTTATTTATTGTTGTTGCCTTTTGGATACACACACTCTTACGCAGAACTGGCGTTTTTAAAATAGATGCAGTTTCTTTTCAGATACGCGGCAAGTTAGACACGGCACTCCAAGCGAACATTGGAGTAGACGCGGGGTGGGGGGGGAATCGGCCTCCGGCACCAGAATGTTTTTACTTCTGTTTTTGGGTGAGCTCAATGTGATAGGAAAGAGAGGCTGGTAACATTGTTGGTCTCTAGAGTTGTTCACATTTGGAAGAGCCAAATCTCATCTGAAGTGAGTTGAGTTGGCCATCATGGGCCCTCCGCTGTCCCGAGCCCTTCGGGGAGGTTGGTTGTTCCCCGATGCTCTGCTGCCTGGAGGGGTCGTGTCCGACACGCGGGAAGAGCGAGTGTTGTCTGAAAGTGTTGTCTAAGCAAAAGCAATGAAGTGATCTTGTGGATTACCGCCCCAGCGCTCTGCAGGCACGGTGTATGTGTAATGGCTGTTGGGTGCTTCTGGCCTGCTTGCACACGTGGTGATGTAGGATGCAGAAATGGGTTTATTTATTTATTTATTAACGAGGAGTAATACGTTTTGCGGCTACCTTTGAAGCTACCAAACATGTGCTGCTGTGGGAGATGAAATTTTCTGTCTAATTTGGGATTTAAATGGCCTTAAATGATGGGATTTCTAAGGGATGCATGGTTTTGCTTGGGGTTATGGGGTTGCATCCTGCTTCTGCTTGCAGCTCTCCAGCTGATCCATAGATAGATTGTCCCAAATTGTTTGATTTCCTTTGTATGGGTCTCATTTTTCCGATTATGAAAGCTTCAGGCTTCCCTTTGTAGCCAGCAAAGCCAAGTAGAATATTCTGCAAAATTGTGTCTGTGTATAAATAGGACACGGGAGCAGTTACCAGCACTGCATGGACATACCGGTGGTTTTCAGTAAGAGAGCTGCTCTGCGGGACTCTGCCAGGGACCCAGACTGTTCGGGAAATTCGGTACCAGGGAGCTGGATCACTTCCTAGCCACATCACACACGCCACGGTGTTTTATATCTGCAATGCTATTTAATCTATTCTTACCCTCCATTTGAGTACCATTTTGGTTTTGTCTCAGGGAACTGTGTAATAAGTTTGGCCGTGTTCTCCTAGTCTTGTCTTTTCCTCAGGCACAAAGTCTTTGTAAGACTGGCAGCTTGCTTACCTAGCGGTGCGGGTGATGGCGGCGTTGACATACCCTGTGATGTGTCCCCGGTTCTTTCCAAAGGTGCGGTCTGTTTTAAGGAATTCATTTTCCTTTGGGATAGTCAGTAGTTTTAGTGTTATTTAGTTAGACCCACTTGCCTTTTAGGCAGTGCTCTCCGATCTCTGTAGCACCGTCCTGTGTATGACCTGCTTAGAGAGAGCGTTTAATATCCTTTTCCCAACTTCACTTCTGTATTTGCCTCTTCCTTGCTTTTGTTTCTTCTATCTCGCCTATCATGACACTTCCATTATAGCGACTCTTTGCTGTGGTATCCATTTGATCATTTTCCAATTTTTGCTGAATTTTACTTCCTCCGGTACAATCGTACCGCTCTCCCCTTCTCCCTACCACAGATCCGTTTCTCCCTATTCAGTTTGTTGGCTCCCAAGTGCCATTTATTAACGTTCTGACCGCTGTGCTAAGTGCTCGAGAAAATAAATTTCCATTACCCGCCAAAAGAGCCCGTGCAGAGCAGAGCAGAGCGGCGGAGATGAAGAAGGTGCGCGAAGCCTTACGGCTGCAGACCCCTGCCCCGCACCCCTGCCTCTGCGGAGCGGGACTCGGGACTGCCCTTGGTGCAGGCGGCCCCGCGGGTGTAGCTCGGAGGGGAACGGAGCCGCGAGAGGGGGTCCGCCACCCCCGTCTTGTGCCGCTGCCTAAAGGCCAGACTTAGCAGGCTGACATCCCTCTCGTTATGGAGCAAAGCATTTTTCCAAAGACATTTTCTATCATTTAGTAGTTATCAGTGTGGAGCTGGTGAACAACTGGGAAAAAGCTTGAATCCGGAATATAATTATATAGATGAATATCTTGCACAAAAAAAGGAGCCCTTGTGAGAAATCAGACTTTTCTTCAATACCGATGTGCACGCTTGCAAAAATGTGAAAATTAGTGTATTAAAGTACCTGAAGACACATAAAACATCTCTTAGTTTTCTTCCCAGAGATGTAATATTATTAATTAAGGGAAAAATGGAGTAATAGCATAGCTAAGAAATAACTGTGAGGTGCTAAGGTCCCTACTCATTCTGTCTTTCTACATTGTACAACCTTCTTTCAAAATGGACTCTTTTACCTGTTCCTGGATTTCTTCTGGGTCCAAATTCAGGGAAGTGTGCTTAATCCTGTAACCAGCCCCTCCTTTAGGGTGACCCCACGCAGTTCTGCTGCTGGGTCGCTTTGCGCCTTGTGCAAAGGCGGAGGAAATGAGCGGGGCTCAGGGCATCCCTCGATGGGGCCGTAGTTGCGTCGTCGCGGGCAAGGCAAGGTGCGTACCTCCGCGTTGCCCACCCTGTGCGTTGGAAGGGACTGTCAGGCTGTGCATCCCTGGGACATGCCCTCTGAAACATGGATGGACCGTGTCCTGCCTGCGGGCTCACGTGCAGGATCTCTCCGGGAAATGTGAGGGTCATGGTGTACGCATCTGATGTGCCTTTTTTGGACTAAACTCACCATCTTCCTGTAACCAGTTGGGATTGGATTCCACTGCTGCATCTCACTGGAAAATTATTCTGTGGAACAGTTTTGAGCTGCAAGGTAGAATTGAAAATGTAATCCTTTTGGTAGGTGTCATTCATTTACTCGACAGCACCGCTGCCTCTGTTTTAAATTATGACTGCTGCAGAAAACATTGATAAAATAAAAAACTATTGTAACTGTTCCTTAACATATTACCCTGCAGTATTTTGCCGTGATCGCTGCCCTAGAGAGCCGGAATATTCACACTAGTTAACTTTGGGCACCTGATGGTTGCCTAGATTAGGAGCCCAGGGGGCACATTGCCAATGGAGACCCTTCTCCGTAAGGCGCTTCCCTGTTACCCGCTTGGGTATCTGCCTCTTTCCACTGACTTTATTAGACTGCTAATTTAAACCCCTTAATTAGATGTCTAAAATGCAGTGGTGTGAATTCTCGACTTGCTTGATGTGATCCTATTTCTGCATCTACCAGTTCAGCTGACACTTAGCCGTTCTGATCTGGTTTAGTGGAGTCTGCAGACGGCAATATAAAACCACGGGGAACCTGCTCTGTAAATCTTTGAAGGAGAATGAAAATAGTGACCGAAAGATTATTTTTCTCACACATTCTTCTTATCTGATTTTATTGCTTTTTCTGAGGAGTATGAAAAAAATGAATAAACCACAAATTCAATCTCTTCCTTACGTTCTTATCACAGACATCTGGATGTGGCATGTTTTTGCTCACCTTGTGTTTACTCTAAAACTGGAAAATTGAAAAGTAAAGTATCAGATCTCTCTGTACTCAAAAATTCTCTTGACTCAAAAAATACGAATTTTAACCTAAAAAATGGATTATTCGCTGTCGTGGCAAGATAAGGAAACTTTTTGTGTGAATAAATCCGTGATTTTGCATCATACTTAATAATAAGACAAAATAAAAAACAGTTTCCAAATTAGCAGAATTAATTAAAATGCAATTATGTGTGAACTACCCTGAACCGATGTTGCTGATGAGCTGAGCTAATCCTGCGCCACTTTCAACCTGGATGGAATTGAAATGTAAAAGTCAGAACCCTTGGCGGCTGAACGCTTGGGGAATTTTGAGTAGATGCGAAGACTGAAATGATGAAGCATGTCCTGGGGTGTCACAGGCCTAACCAAAAGGCCACAGAAGTCTTTACGCCTTCTAACTCCAGTGTAGTTTTTGAACGCTTAAAAGTGGAAGTAGTTTTTATTCTGAAACTGAGTGTGACTTTGTTGGGCGGCAGACTTCAGAAGGACTTGGGTATGGATCCGAGCTCTTACTGTGGAATCATCCCTGTGTTTCCATGGGCAATTCTCCAAGGGGTAGGAGTTGGTAATCGCTCTTTGCATCCCTTCCGGATGCCTGCGAAAGTCTCTGTGGACAGAACATATACAGCATATAAATTCTGTTTCCAGAAGCAGTTTGTTTTTTCCTGACAGTCCTGGAATGAATAGGAGAGGTAGAGGTCAGAATCCAGACCAAGCTAATTAATGATATCCTTAAACAATGATGGATTGATATCCTAATACAGAGGCTGCTTTTTTTACCCCCTCTGTGTAGGAAGTCCCTTTTAAACCTTTGTGTTTCTTTATCCAGATTGTCAGACAGCTCCACTTTTAGGTGTATTGATAGAAGAAAATTGATCGTTGATGCTGGCTTAACATCTCATTCAGTTGTTTGTACCAGCATGCCTGATACGTATTTTGGATCCTCTCTTGAGTGCGGAGGTGAAGACAGGCTGAGAGATGTAACACCCTGAGGCCAAAAAAATGGGCAAATGATTTTTCAGCATCTATTCTTTTCTGAAGAACAATGCGTTGTGTTACAGGCACATAATGACACTGCCGATATGCAACATTTCTCTTCTGATTAATTTACTGCATGGATGAGATCATTCTGTATTGCAAGATGTCTTAAATGATAGTTCTGAATGTTTGGCAGGGCTGTTATAAAACATTGTTCTGGGAAGCAGTATATTCAGAAGTCACAACGTGGGGTTTTTTTTTCCACTCTTGCTAGACCATATGCAAGTAGACAGTCTGCATCAGACCCCCGGTGCCCACTTCTGAATTACTGCCTAAATAGGGAATATTTTGATAAAAGCAAAAAGCTTTCTGATGGCATTTCATGCCCCATTAGAAACTCGAGGACCAATCACTAATAAGGTTATACCAAATGCGTACTTATTGGTGTTCTTTTTTCTCACTGTGCAAACGTTTCCAGCCTTCACCCATTATGAGCGTTACAGCGTACGATGCGCGAATCAATCCTGTCTGTGCAGACGCAGCAGAATGAAAGGTATAATGATGTGGGAGTGAAGTGTCAATGCATAATTCATATCTGCGGGCGCGCTCCGTGGAGTGCTCTCTGGCAGCCTTCCATGGCAGAGAGGTCCTCACGCGCTCGGGAAATTCATCTGCATCAGCTCGTCGTGTTTCTGCTTGGGTGGCAAGCTCATCGCTTAGGATGAGGGAAATGCCGTTCAGAGGCACTGCTGGAGGGGAGAATGAGGGCAGCCTAGTTCTGGGCTACCCTGTTGAGACCTTTTTGCCCAAAAAACTCATCTGGTGGAGAGCTTCTCCTCTAGCTCGAAAAAAAACCCCCACCTCCAGCAAAGATCCAATCCCTTTGACACAGTAATGTAGTGTTACCAAATTACGGAATAGACTGGACTATTTCAGTGGGATGAGCCCTACAGCGATCACCTAGTCCAACCGCCTGACCGCTTCACAGCCAACCAAAAGTTCAAGCACGTTGTGAAGGGCAGTGTCCAAGCGCCTCTTAAACACTGACAGGCTTGGGGCATCGACCCCCTCTCCAGGAATCCCGTTCCAGGGTTTGACCACCCTCTTGGCAAAGAAATGCTTCCTCATGTCCAGTCCGAAAACTTACTCTGAAGTAGCACAGAGGGTGGCAGCACGGTGAGGGCGTGCCGTTGGCTCTGTCGGAGGTTGCCGTCTCCAACCTGCAGGAAAGCAGAAAACTCCAGAGCTACTCCTCAGTTCACCTGAGCATGTTTATGTATCGTAAAGCTTGGGACCATCAGATTGTCAGCGCGTCTAAATCAACACCAGGCAGCAAAAGGCAGCGGAGCTGTGCCGGGTCGCACCTCGGCGGTGATCTCCCCCGCAGTCATTACGTGTTGGTGTAAGGGAAGGACACGGAGCTTGGTCTCGTGCTAGGAGGCAGTGGGAACAGACCCTGATTTTGACCCAAAAAGATTCAGTTGCGGCTGAGTGCACTTTGTGAGTCTCTCTGAGTTTGAAATTTCATTTTATCTGTGGGCTTTTTTGTGTTTTAAACTTCACTTTTCTGAATGAATGCTTTTGTGTACCATGCTTAGCGAGTCCTTGCTCTTCCAGGATCATAATAACAAGGGTTGTTATGTTCTAACCCAGCGTGTTGTGACAATATTGGAAAATTATTGTTTTGTTTCTCCTAAACTCAAGACTTTTTGTAACAGTAATAATAGTAAAAGACATAGAGGCTGATGAATTATCTGCCATATCAGACTGCAGCACAATGGAATCTGAAATAGCTGAGAGTAAAACTGAAAGATATCTCAATTTACAAGTGAAACACTAACACATACTAAACTTTTGCTGCAGTATTCCTCATCTGATTTTTAGCTCTGTCTTCGCAAGCAGACAAGACTTGCGTTGCTCAGGTGATGAATTTTAAGCAGATTATAGGGATATTCAGCACAGACTTTCTCTGGAATGCATAAATTGCATTCTTCGTGCAGGTTCAGGCTCACAGAAAAGCAGTACTTCTCAGTCTGGTAAGAGACATATTTCCAAATGAATAAATAATCGCTATTGGTGCACAGCTAGATAATAGCTAACTTCTTCTATAATGTATCAGGTAGCATAATTCGAAATGAAGTTGCTACTGCTGACTACGTGCAGTCAACATTTTCCAATATAAAATTCTTGCGAAATGTACAACTTTGGCCACGGGAGCTGGGGTATCTCTAATTTGTTTCGGTTTGCACCGGTGGGTAGCTGGGTTGCCGCAAGGCGTAGCGGGAAACGGGCACTGGTGTCTGGTTTTCACCGAACCTGAAGCTCGTTCGTCCTGAGCTCGCCGGGAGGCGGAACAGGAGCGGGGGCCTGGCGGAGAGAGGCTCCAAGCCTGGACCCGCTCTCCTTTTCGTAGCTGTGGATGCTGCCACATCCCCTCTCCTGTGGCCTCTGGGGAGGGAAATTCCCCAGCTGGGGTCCCCATCCTTCTTGGGCAAGAACCCCAGCTGTTGTGGGATTTTTGTAAGCAGAAACTGTCCGCTGAGCTGTTTTGAGGGATAGATAGCCTCAAAGCCTTCATATCCTTCCTACCAGCAAGGGGATTTCAGTCTGACTCTCCATCTCAGCCCCCGTGGTAGAGTGCGTCATCCGCCTTCCCCCTCTGAAATGAAACTCTCATGAGCATGAGGAGCATGCGTAAGTAACAATCATTTGAAGAAACTCCTAGGGAAAGGTAGTGATATTAATTTTCTGTCACTGTAGCAAATATTTATGTTGTAGAAAAGGTTGTATCTATTCTGGGAGATAGAGCATGCTGTTTAACATCTGTTAAGCTCACTGAACTATGTTTTAAACTCCACACACCCTTTAAATTTCACCCATTCTAGGCATGTTAAAGATAGGATGCTTTATCTGCCCGGGGTTTGGATGCGGTTGGCGCATTCGGGCACCCTGGGCTATTTGAATCCCGTTCACAACAAAACGTGAAGCCTCAGAACAGGACCCTGATGGGGTTTGGGATGCGTGGGTGCCCGTGGCTGGCCCTCTGCGTGGAGCTGAGCTGCAAGCAAAGCCCGGGCTGGGGGGCTGCCCACCTCGCCGTTCCTCGGCTGTCAGGAGGTTCTTAATTCTGGGTTCTGATTTCCATGTCAGGAAGCAAATATACAGAGAATAGCATTAAGTGCATTGTAAGTGAAAGGGAAATTGGAGGGTTGTTCTGGTGTTTCAGAGAAAGTGTTGCACTGCTTAAGATTGGAGATGTTCTGCAAAGGCTGGTCCCTTAGTTGTGTTATTCACCTTTGTCTAGTCAGGCTCCCACTTTTGGGGGCAGAAACCATTTCTCTGCGTGCACTTAGACAACATAAAGGAAATCCTGGTTTTCCTGCACCTCTGGCTGACCTTCAGAACTGCCCAAACTACTTGATTGGTTTAAGTGGAAAAGCTTTTAATGGGCAACTGGTAAAAAAGAGACTGAACGAGGGTGGGTGTGCTTCGATGTCAGACTATGGTGCAGGACCTCTGAGCTAGAGGAGTCGTGTTTGAGGAGCTGCTGCTAAATCGCATTTAAAGCTCTTTGTAGCATCTCATAGCGTCTCCTGAAGAATGATGCCGATCAGGAGGTTTTGCCACCTCTGTACACGGGAAACTGAAAGCGAGGAGGGCGAGGGGGAGCAGCGCTGCATGCCTGCAAGTGCAGGTTTTGCGGGAGAAACCCGGTAAGAGTGGCCCCCAGACACCTCGATGGGAGTGGGTGTCTAGATGGCAAGCAGGATTGAGAAGGCACCCAAAAAACGTTTAGATGTGGTACTTCAAGACATGGTTTAGTGGGCATGGTGGCACCAGGTATACAGTTGGACTTGATGATCTTTGAGGTCTCTTCCAACCGTAATGATTCTATGATTCTATGATAAAATGATAAATAACTGTTTTCAAGGGGGTTAAAATGTGCTGTGTTGCATATAGTCCTCACGCGGTATAGACCTGGAGGCAGTGAGCGGCTGGGCATCGCTAACCGTGCTGGGACCGTCGCTGGCTGGGGCGGGAGGTGGCTGCCGCTAGTTTGTGTCAGGCAAAGTGAGGGAAGAAAGAGGAACCTTAAATAGGAAAGGAAAATGACAGCAGAGGTGGTCAAGGGACATTTAAAAACCAGCCCCACACCCCTGCCCATAAATAAATAACTTGTGCAAGTCTGTTTGCCTTTCCTCACTGTTCATCTGCCATATGCTCTGTATCCTCGCTGGATTCTTTTCATGCCCTCCTGTGTGCAGAATTAACATGAATCCTCACTTTGTACTGCAAAATTGTGAAGACAATTTAGCTTTGATTAGTTCTAGTTGCAAGTGAATGCGAAACATGCATGAGGGACGTTTACCCTTTAATCTCTGTTAAATCCCAAAGGTCCTAGTACGAGAATATTAATCATTATCTTCCCAATCGCATATGAAAAAATGCAGCATGCGCGGACTGTGGGAGAAATCATTTTATCCATTGCAACGGGGAAAGTGATGCTTAATGTTAGTACACTGAGGATGTCTAGAATGAAAAGGTGCTTTTCTGGCCAAACACCCCTGAGGAATGTGAGAGAAAAAGGCCAGGAAAACCCACAGGATTTTCCTTCCATTCATCCCCTCTTCTTCCCAGTTCATTTGGTGCCCCAGAAGGCTGTGGAGAGGTGGTATCTTTCATTGCCTGATACTCCTGGAAAAAAAAGGTCAAGCTCTTAGATGCATAGTTCCTTCCACGTGTTGTCATAGCGTGAACATCTCCGCTGTGCCTCCACGCACATCCTCCTCCTAAGTTTGAGCAGTGCCAACCCTGCCAGTGGGTTTCTTCCCTTACTAAAGATTACTGCAGTTCATTTGATTATGAATTAAAATGCCATTAATTCTCTGATAGTGTAAGTAGATTCAAAGTGAGGCTTTGCCCAAAGAAGATGTGATGAAGAGTCGTTGCAGGGATCCGTATTTATTGTGCCCCCCCCGATTCTGTCTCAGATTTACCCAGAATAAAACAGCCTTTCCCTGTCCTGACCTCCAGGTTCTCTGTGGATTCTGAAACTCAAGGGGGTTTCTTTCCTTTGACTCATCATCATTATAAGTAGCCAAATTATGCCCTCAGGTCACTTTGTGCAACCCTGTTACCTTCAAAGTGAACTCGGTGATGTACAGCCTCGTTAGATTTGAGGGAGTTTCCATAGGTTTCTCCAAAGGCACACTCTGAAAGCGACGGAGTTACAAAATACTACATTAGCTGCAGAATATCTTTCTGCTGCTGCTGGGAAGGACCCAGGTATACTGGCAAAGCCTTGGTTGAAATTTCAAGGAGGAAGAAAATATTTGGAAGAAAAATATAATATGAAGTGGGATACAGTAACTACATGGTTGTGTTCCATTTTTACAGCCCATTTGAAGCTGATTCAGGTTTTCTTTCCAACATTTCTATTAAGCTAAAGGCTTCGGTAAAATAAGGATTGGAGTTACTAGAACTTCTGGTGATTTACATTTGCATGGTGCATCTTTTATATGTCTCTGCTAAAGAAGGCATTTTGAAGCGCAGCATCCCAAATGATTCAGGCATCAGATTAAAGAGCTATTCAGAAGCGCTAAGCAAAAGCAAACATCAGAAGTCACGTGTCACAGTCAGAGAAAAATGAAGGATATATTAAAGGCAGCTTACTTTTTAATAAGAGTTCTAATTACTTTTTCTTATGTTATGTCAGCATTACCATAGGAAAAGGAACGCCTCATCACCTCATGTGTCCTTTTAAAAAGTGCGCTTTTTGCTTTGTCTTTTCGAACATTTTCCAGAAGGTGAATGCTCAGTAAGTTCAAGCTGGCGGTGCTGCCATGCCGTTTGTTCTTCACGCTGGCAATGCCGCCATCACATTACATGACATCATCTTGAGCATCTGTTTTGAGGAGCTCCAGTTACGACTTCATGGCCATGAGGTCCAGTGGAACCGGGCACTGGTCGGTGTCTCAGGAGAATAACGTCCCTGCCAAGCTGACTGAAACGCCCTTTGATTTCGGTCACGTCTTTGGTCTTCAGTTTTTCATTCGGTGCCATACCTTCGGCTTTTTGTCTGACGAGACAGTGAGTTCGTTGGTTCCTCTGACATGGGTTGTGCCGCGCTGGGTGCAGGGGGCTCGAGGCTGGGCTGGAGCGGTCACCTAGCGGTCATCTGCCCTTCAGGGACAAGCACTGCCACAGTTTGCACTCATAGTTTTGCAAATTTAGAACTCAATAAACACTTAAACAGCTTTAAACTTTACTAAACAAGTTTATTCAACTTCATCTGATTTCTAAGTAGAATTTAAATACGCGTAGCAATTCATTTTTGTCTGTTTTTTAA
>NW_009610252.1:0-32417 GCF_000690535.1 Cariama cristata
GTGATGCACAACACAATCACTCACCACCTACTGACCGATGCCCAGCTCATCCCCAAGCAATGATTGGCGCATCCCAGACAACTCCTCCCAGTTTCTATACTGGGCATGACGTTCTATGGTCCAGAATATCCCTTTGGCTGGTTCAGGTCAACTGTCCTGGTTATGGTCCCTCCCAGCTTCTTGTGCACCTCCTTGTTGGCAGAGCATGGGAAACTGAACAGTCCTTGGCTTAGGGTAAGTGCTACTGAGCGTAAACCATCAGTGTGTTGTCAACATTATTCTTGTACTAAGTACAAAACACAGCACTGTGCCAGCTACTAGGAAGAAAATTAATTCTATCCCAGCCAAAACCAGGACAGCTATCCAGCTGAGAAATCTAGCCACAGCAGTCTCTTACCATGGGCAAGAGAAGTGACACTGGTTTAAGTGTCCAGTTATGATTTTACTGGACATTTGAATGTCTGCAAGACAGTTTCTAGGTTGCAGTGCATATTAGCTAGGGCATTGTGTTAAATACTATGACATGCAGCTACTGACTTTTGAAAGGTTCCACAAATTTATTTATTTTTTTTCAACTGTAGAGTTTCTGTATGTGTGCGCTTCCAGAGGAAGACTTCAATAAATCAATTCAAAATATGGTGAAACTTCCAATCAAGATCAGAGAGCAAATTAGGTGCTCTTGAGATGTAGCAGTACTCATTACAAATCACTTCAGGGAAAAAAAAAATTAAACCCATCCAAATCTCACAGATTTAGACCATCTGAAATGAACCTAAACTACATTGGTGTTTCTGAGATTTTGTTTAGAAACCCCCAATCATTAATGTTTCACTTTTCTTTGTCATTAAATTATAGACACTATGTCATAGTTTCATCTTGTTTTACTAAACACCAGTTGACATCATTACCAGACAGCAAAGCATGAAGGCAATGAATTTGTGAATGGAAAATACTGCAATGTGGAGAAAGGTCTACTTTCACTCAGCAGTTTGGGTATGGCTCCTTCCTCGGTGGATGCTCAGGCAAAGTGAAAAAAAACCATGAGACCAAGGAATTCTGATTGTCCCCAATCCTGTTTACTAATGTCACATGTTTTCCCCTTACATCCAGTGAAATTTAGTGCCTGGAAAAGGGAAATCTAAACATGCACTGTTTTAAACTAAGCAGAGTGCAGCTAGTTCAATTCAAAATTCATGAAGTAGAAGACTGAAACACTAGTTTTGACTGGTGCTTAAGCATTGATACAACAGCCAGGAGCTTTCTGTGGAATGACGGCATGTCGGAGGGACTCATCCTGTTTGTGATTATGTGATATTTCCCCCATCTTCTGTTTTCCTCTTCTTCCAGAAAGTCTGTATTTACTATAGATTACACTGAGTAGACTTAACCGTGCAACAGGCAAAGCAAGACAAAACAGCAATATCTTTGTCATGAATTTTGGAAAACAGTGTTGCTGGGTTTTTTTTGTTACCAAACTACCTCCTTTTTTCCTCTTCAAGGGAATATTCATTCTCACAGACAAGGGTTTCACTGGATGCTGGATGCTCGAAGAGTGACAGAAAAGCATGTCTGGAAGGGACCTCGGGGAACTGCATAATCCAAACTCCTGTATGTAACATAAAGAAGCTATCCTTGGAAGGGTTTTCTTTGACTTGTTTTGAAAATCTTGCATAGAACATGGTTCCGTGTTATCCTGGGTAGCTTCTGCCAATGCTTCAGTAGCATAACAGTTACAAAAAATCCACCGAATCTCCACAAAGAAGAATGTACAGCGATATCAGAAGACTGGTGCCAAATCCTCCTAAACCTTACAGGTCATACCTTCTTCTCATTCTTGTTGATCTCTTCCAGATTCTTTTCAATTTGTCTAAGTCATTCCCAAAATGTAATTGCTCCAGTGTACTGTGCCTTGGCTACTGGGGCAGATCCCAGGTATCAAGCAAATCCTCACTGAATGGAGTAGCTGCCTCTTGCATCTTCCTCGCAGCAGCCTGATAGCGCTTCCCAGAATAAGATTTGCTGTTTCTGCATCACCTTCCCATTGCTGACTCACTCCACAAGACAGCCATTCTCCTTTTCTGCTGTATTGCTGCCCCGTCACCTTTTATATTTCCTGTTCTAAGCAATAAGTGTAACATTCAGGTCTTAACTGTATTGATCATTTCATTGATTTTGGATCATCTACCTAATTTATTAAGGTCACTTTAAATTCTGATTGCATCCTTCAAACTGCTTGCAATGTCTTCAGCAAATGTGTCAGTTCCTTCTTTATAATGCAAGCCAAGATGTTAGGAAAAAATTCTTTCCACCTCCCCACTCCTGTAAGGCTACACTCACAACCACACCTAACCAGCAAACTGCTGATGCCTTCGACAGCCTCTGAAGTTCTTGAAAGCAGCATTTCAAACAGCTGCTCAATCAGTTTAGGTTGACAATTCTAGGCTTATTTCCTCAGCTTTGCAGGAGGCCTGTGTGGGATAAGCCTGTCCAAAGTAAAGAGACATCCCATATACTGTTTTCCTCTTACTCACTAAATCAAATGCTCTCAGAGAAGGAATTGAGATTGATTTGACACGGCGTATTCTTGGCATGCTTATGTTGGCTATTTTAACTCTTTAGGATCCTCCTGTAACTTATTTATTGTTCATTTAACAAATAAATTCAGAACCTTTCCAGGAGCTGCTGTAAGGAATTGATTATAATTTCCTGATTTTTTCAGGAGAAATGCTTGCTCTTCCTTCCTGGAGCTCCTGAGGCCCCTGCTCTGCCGTTAGAGACAGGACTTTGCAGAGTTCCTATCTCAGAAACTACTTAAACAGTATTTTTGTAATTTAAATGCATCTTAGGATTTTGTTCATGACTTTTTCTTTATTTAATGTAAAAGAAAAAGTGCTGCATTGACTGCCACTCCTTGTTTCCTCTAAGAAAAATTAGAAAAATGAGCCCATACCCAGCTGCCCTGTCCTTTCTCACGTTTGGCATATAGTGTCACTCTAGATAAGAAATTCTTCCTGGCTGGCCCTGAGATGGAGGAACAATTTCATCCAGTCATAAAAAAAGATGGCAGTGCAAAAAGGACCTGCCAACATAAGAACTTCTTATGTTGAGACTTTTCACAGCCCTTTAGCATTCGTTATTTGAACTAAAACAGACCACCCAGAAAATATTAGTCCAAACAAGAGCATAAGAAGATTTACTAGTGGCAATGGAAGTTTTCCTCATCTGATTATCCTGTAAATACTCAAGAGAAATCTTTAGCAAACAGCTTTAGCCATGGTGCAGCTGGCACCAGTGATGCTGAGAAGTGGCAGAACCTGGCCTTCAGCTGAGGCAATAAAAGATTTGTGAGGCCTTTTTGAACCGAGGCCTTTCTGAACCTGCCAGCAAAATGAGTGATTCGCCACAAGATCAAGGAAGAGTAGCTCAGCATTTAACAACGTTCATTAGTTGATGCTTCTGAATAATTTCTCCAAGGTTGGCAGAGTTTTGAAGAACACCGAAAAAGGATTTTTCATTTTAGCCTCTACTATTTACTGCAAGAGATAAGAGGAGACACAGCTGCGCTGAGGAGGACCTCTGCCATACGTATGCTCTGTTCCCAAGGTCTATGTCAAAACATCAACTGTTTAATGGGGACTTTTAAACACTTTCAATTAGTAGGAATTTTTACCTGCTATACTTCTCATTTTTTTACACTCCATTCATCTTATTTTTGTTTCCTCTTATGTTTCACAGGCCTAATCAAATCATCAAAGGAAAGGGAGGTGCTTCAGTCCCTCTACACAAGGAACGAGCCCGTATCCACCTCACCAGAGGAGCCTGCAGGTCCCCTTACTGCTGTGCCCGTGCCAGCTCAGAGCTGCTTCCCACGAGCAGGGTGCTCCGCTGTATCCCACCTTTCCTCGGCAGGTGTACATACACACACACACACACACACACTTGCATAAACAGCATCACCTCCCAGGGTTTACTCTGCCTGCCACCTCCGCGTCTACCCAGACCCTCTCTTGTTCCTGCTGGCAAGCCCTGCCAAGCACTGCCTGGAAAAGGGACCTTCTCCCCACACACAGACCAGGCACGGTGCTCCGCTCGGGGCTGGCACATGGCATCCTCATGGGACCATGCCCTGCCAGTGAGCAGCTGTGGCGAGGCCCATTGCCAGCTGCAGGAAGGTGCATCACTTTTTTTCAGAGGAGAAATAAAGTGCTTCTGGCAGCGGATCCCCCCGTGGCGACTGGCCCTGTCACCCTCCCGTGTGGCAGGCAGATGGTGGCCGTGCAGGCGTTCAGCCAGCACCGCTCAGCCCCCACGGCCCCAGCCCCATATGCCCCGCTCAGCTGCTGACACCACTTGTCAGACTCGGAATCATTTTTCAAGTACCACTAACATGGTTGAAGCAAATGCATCAAAGGGTAAACTGTTTTTTTTCAGCGTTACTGGCTACCAGACCCAGAAACGCCCAAAGTGCAGGAGGTGGATGAGTTTGACTTCCTGCCTGGTGAAAACACTGACAGAATTAAACAGCAACACTGTCAGTGGCATGGCTTTCTTTGCAGCTAAAATGGTCCAACAGAGCTGTGCTGGGAGAAAGAGGAGTATGATTTGGGGTTTTCTTTAAGTGCAGGTCGCCTTAATTATTTTCCTACAATCCTGCAAAATTCAAACACCGTAAACTGTAACCTTACGTTAAAATGTGAGAAGAAGCTGCTCTGCCAGTTCATAACACAGCTTGACACCTGCACCCTTGCTACTGCTGCTAAAACCTGGAGTTAGACAGTGCTGAGGTCTGGCATGGGAAAAGGACACTTTGATACTACAGTGGTGATTTATGCATGAGGACGTACTCAAGAGAAGGTAAAGCACGTAAGTCTCTACCGACTGGGCAAAGCAGATGAGTAAATCTTAACCCACTGCGCCTACAGTCTAAAGCCAAAACAAAGACAGTGAGGCAAAGACCACGTTGAGGGTTATTACATCCCCACAGCAACACCAGTGTAACGAGGGAGCCCTGGGGGAAAAGGTTGGCAGCCCCAGGAAACAGCTTGCTTCTTTTCTCCCCCACGTTTGCAAGAAAACAGGCATTATGCTATGGCCTCATCTTGTGGGACTGACCACTGGCAACCTCTCCAGCAGGCAGAGGCGGTGCTGGGGAAGCATCTTTGGCTTGCAGTG
Organism: Cariama cristata; assembly: GCF_000690535.1. Taxonomy (NCBI): domain Eukaryota; kingdom Metazoa; phylum Chordata; class Aves; order Cariamiformes; family Cariamidae; genus Cariama; species Cariama cristata. The sequence goes on from NW_009610252.1 coordinate 5,173, forward strand.
GCATACCTGCTAAGACTGAGCAAAGCCATCACCGCTGCTTGGCATGTGAGAACAGAACTCGTGATTTCAAGGTCTGAACATGAGCTGGAGCAAGTCAGAGGTGAGCAGAGAGCAGAGAAGATCAGGGCAGGACAAGACTGGTGGATTTCAATCATCTAGGCTATGGAGTGTGAGGGCATGTGCGGAGGTTGGAGTTACAAGGAAAATATTGTGCTAAAGTTGTTTAGAAAAGACATATTTGGGGACTGCTGGAAATTAAGGAAAAAATGCAAAGAGCATTTATTCCATTTTAAATTACTGAGCATCAATATACTTGAAGACAACTGTTCTGAAAAGGAAAAAGGTGATCAGAGTTTGCAGGATCCACCCCACTAGTTCTGCTAGCCTGACCCAAAGCGAGGTAGCCACAGTGAGGAGGCAAGATATTTTCCTGAGGGACTTTCATTAGCTCAGATGTGTTTTCTCTGGTGTTTTGAGCAAAGGCTCCTGTAACACTATTCAGGCATAACCTTCCATCTTACCCTGAAGACCCTTTGCGAAAACGAGGTCATGTCCGTCCTCAGCATTCAGGACTGCATAAAATAATGTCAGAGAAGGGAGCTGTGACTTCTTGCACATGTTCATGTCACCACTTTTAGAACGTAAAATTTTAAAATATGGCTACAAAAATCATCATTTATTTTCTAGTTGGTTACCCAGCTTTTGTGTCTGAGGGATTTCTAGAACTTCTCCATAAGGGCTTTATTTTCACCTGAAGTTGTCCTATCTACATTTAATCCAACTCTAGCACAGATAGGCCAATAGAGTAGATTGTCTTGAAAAAAAAGGGAGTCATTTTAAAGTCCCAGGAAAACATCAACATGCTAATTTAAAAGCATATCAAAATACACTGTGAATTTCTTTCACACATTTTCTTTCAAGGCTGTAGTATAAAGCAATGTGCAATTAGTTATGTGTAATCTTAGGTTTAGAAGTCACTCTTCAAGACTTCATGAGACATGCGAATCAGTGAGTTTTGATTGCTAACCCTGAAAAATGGTTTTCACAGATCATTGGCTTTACAGTAAAGATTTAAGCTGCGAGGCAGATGGACAGGATGTTTGACCTACCTTATTCACCTCTAAACTTGGCTGGACTATGCCATCATTTGTGCTGTTAAAGCACTGTACATACGCTGATGCTGCCTGTTAAACACTGTGATATTATTCCCAGAGGGACCCTTGCTTGACATGTCAAACGAGCTGACGTGATTATATATTTCTTTGAATGGAGGTTGTTTTCCAGTCAAAGGAGAAGCAAGCTGTATATTTTTGAAGACAAGATCATGGGTCCTATATTCCACGTACTGTATAAGTTAGCTGGTAACCTCTGCATATGTATATAAAAAAAAATATACAGAGCATTACTTGTTGCACTCAAAATATCTCTGGAAGTGTTCTGAAACATCATGGCTGATAAGTAAGACCTGTCTTTTCTTCTGAGGGATATCAGATACCTTTTCTGTATATACACATTCATTCAATAGTAAGATAGAAAGAAAAATCTGTTTGGAGTTCAAAGAGCTTTGTATGTTCTCTCACGTAGCTACAGACTCTCTTCTGAGCTGTTTTTCCATGTTTGTCTATGACAAAACCAAAACTGAAATTATTTTAGACTGAGCCACTTTGATGGAAATGGATGGTTTAGATCTGGCGAAATATAGCAGCTAAAAAATCAGATCTGACTCTCCTGAACAAAATCTTGTGTTACTGATATGTGCAAAGTCATTCATTGCAGCAATCTGGGAGATGGAAGATTTTACTTTTTAATATCCCTGAGATGCAAAGGCCAGGGTTGCAAAGGCGCTGTACGACATAAGTATTTTCAAGCTTAGCAACATTACTAAAACTCTCAAAAGCCATTTAAATTTTTTTTGGTTTTAACCTCTTTATGTTCTGTGAGCATATTATGTGTTCATGAATAACTCACACAGAAGGAATAAAAAGATTATTCCTGCTTGTAAAGCTTGAAGTGTGCAATCAGGAGACAGAAATACTATACCATTAAGCTGATCAACCATGTGGCACAAGGAGTAATCAACACACAGTGAATAGTCAGAGAAGCCATTTTTCCAATAGCCCTCAGGCCAAAAAAACTCTACTGCACTATCTAGAAATTTGGAAAAGTCAGTTACTTTACAGACTATTTAGAAACAGGAAAATGGAGCATGCTGACCAAATTTATCAACTGAATTGTTAGTTTCAAACAATGTCACCTGACTATTTGTTCAGCCTACCATGCCTTTGAAGCAAAGACTGTTGGTAATGTGCTCCTTCCTGGGTCCTCGTTTTCAGAGTAAAGCGCGCTGCGGACACCTGAGACCACAAAATAGTCACTGTTCTGCCTGGCTGTAAGTGGCACAAGCTGTTACTGCTCAAAGCCCTCCTGAATTCCTGCCTTGCCAAAACAGCATGAAGTCTAACAATGCTCTTTAGATTTGAAGAACTTGATCCTTGAGCACACAGTGCAGCGCCTAACCCACTCGCACAACTCCTGTCTGTAAACGTCGCCCTTCCTATGGCTGATAATGCTCATCTTGCTCAGGAGTGCTTGTGCCAGGTTTACAAAGTGGCTTTGAGATCACTGGATGGAAGAGGCTCTGCGACTATGATAGACTGTTTTCCAAATTATTACTAGTGAGTGTCTTAATAATGCAGAATTCATCACCGATGGAATAGATTTTTATCTGAAAATCCTAGGATGCAAGAAAGAATCTGTTTAATTATAATGAAGGTGAGTGACTGATGCTTAACTGGGATAGCATTAGAATAAATTCTGTGTAATGGAGATGCATTTGACCTTTTCTAATTTAAGTGGCTTTTAGGTATTAAAAAATAAGTGAACTTTTAAACTTCAGTCTATTAAAAGTGATTTCACGAAGTAAAGGTTTAAGTCTACAAATGTCATTTTCATTTGAAAGGTATTTTTTATGCTGAATTTAGGTGCATTTACAGATTTGTTTTGCCTTTAATAAAACATATTTTCTGATCAGAAATTCCTGGAGAATTTAAGATGATTGTCTGTTTATGTAGATGTCAGAAGTAAGGCTGAGTCTTCTAAACACTTAGGTATGTGCTTAACGTGACACCAGCAAGACTGTCCCTGTGCATGAAGTTAACCACATGCAAAGATATTTTGTAGGACTGGCACCTAAGAGTCTCTTGTGAACTCCAGTCTTGTCCTTTGGAAAGGTTTTCAGTTCAAATGGAATCAAGTAGTTGAAGGTGGAGAGCCGTGATGTGAAAGGACAGCATAATGTTACTCTTTCATAATTTGAAGCAAACACAAATAACAGAGCAATTCTTATTTTTTCTCTTTACACATCTTTATTTGCAGGGTAGGTACCCACTTTTGTTCTGGGGCTGCTTTGGGATCTTCTCATGACCTTGGCCCATATCTACAGTGGAGATTGGAATGGCGTGGCTTTTGCTACTGATCTAAAGCCACTGAGGATCTGGGCCATCTTTCCAAACTAGCTAAGGAGGGATTCCCACTGAAATTAACTGCATTTGAAGCCCGGAAAAAAATCAGATCTACACATCCTGGATTAAAGACTTGTAACCACTTCTAGGCACAAGTTAAATAACTGACAGAGCTGTGACGTGCCATGTAAGGCTCAGTAGTACTCACAAATTGAAATCTATGCTGTACAGAATGGTGAACTGGCAAAGCTATTCAGAGCTTTTACCTAATGTGTGACAGCTTAAAAAGTTGTTCATAACAAGCTTATTTCTCATCTGAGAGCTCTCCACAACCTCAAAGTGAAATTACTGTTAATCATTTCATGTACTTCCCCCATGGAAGTTCTTCTTATCACAAGAATTGTAAATTCAGTGACTTCCCCTTTACTGTTCCTGTTAAGTTTCAGTTTCTTCTTTTAACATTCCAGGCTCTGCAGAACTACACATGTCTGTTGGCGTGTTCCCATTCTCCCTGGTTCCTCTGCCAAAGATGTTAGCCTTTGGGCAGCTTCATTTCCTCCCCAAATGCTCCCTGTCCTCCAGGCTGTTCCCTGCACACACACAGCAACTTTCTAATCTCAGTGCCTCAGGCAGTCAGACCCTCCCGCTCAGCACAGAAAGCTGTCTCCCATCACCTCCACCACAGGCAAGATAAACCTACCAACTTGCACAGCTATTCTTCATCTGTACTTAGAGGTACAGTGTCATTCCAGTGTTTCTAAAACCTGGCTTTCCATTTCACAGCAGTACGTGTATCATCATCAAACACAAGAATGACAATTGCAGAGAAAAGCCAAATACATTCGTATATGCACATGTGCACAGAGCAGACATACGAAGTCATTTTTAGGCAAATTATTTCAACCCTAGGTACCACCAGCTCCCTTCAGCTCCTCTGAATTTCAGATTTTGTTTTTAAAGTGAATATTTCACAACTGCAGTTGCAAAAAAAACCTTCCAGAACCTAAGAACAGTGTAAAATATAATTTCACCTGCCCAAGTTTGCATAGAGCCTGAAAGAGTAGATCTGAGAAGTGGGATGACCACATTCAGCAAATTCTGTGAGGTGCTAACTCAAACTTGTGGTAATGCTTTCAAGATCATCACTTTAATGTTGTCAAGTTGTTATCATGTTAGTTTGATGAGTTAGATGTGGTACTTCAAGACATGGTTTAGTAGACATGGTGGCATCAGGTATACGGTTGGACTTGATGATCTTTGAGGTCTCTTCCAACCATAATGATTCTGTGATTCTATGATTCTATGAGTTGAACATGTGACCTTGGAAAAAGATCCTGTCCCACCTTCAAGAAGCCTAACATATAATACAGTGTATCTTTCCAAAGATCTACACAGTCATTAGTCAAAGTACTTGTACACTCCCCTGAAAGCAGTATCTTTTTGTGATGTCCAGAGTGTACAGAGCACATATGTATACCAGCACAACCCCCCTTCCCATTCCACCATCAGTTTTACCCTTTCATACACATGGTCTTGCACAGAAACCCACCGTACATTCATACAGACCTACTCCTTAAAGCCACACCTGAGTGACCTCACTTTCTCGCAGCGATGGTCTCCTGCTCCCTCCTTTCCTGTTCTTTGACTACTAACGCCAAATCCCAGCAGGTACCACCTGGAAAATTTGTCCTACGGATACTTACGAATTCTAGTAGTTCTGACTAATGTGCTACATCATTGGGTGTCTCAGGGTTTGGGAAATTTGCTATATGTAGTCAGAGTGGTTATCAGAATGGCGTTTACCAAGGTGTAACCTCATTTAGGGTATATATGGGAGGGTCCTTCATATCATTCCCAGTCAGAGATAACGGAGAACTATTATAACCAGTATTTGCATGGGTCACATCTTATACAGAGCCAGCTATCTCCCACTTTTTTGCAAAGAAGACAAGACAATCAGGTATTGAGGCTGGATTAAAAGAAAAACATGAGATACTTAGAAAACCTCTGTGGTTAATAGAGGCAGGAGAAGCTGAGGAAAAATACTAGGAAAACTTTCACAGAAACAGTGCCCAGGATTTGGAAGAAAAGTTTTGGAAAACTTTGACAAAAACTCCAAGTGACAAAATACTGAATGTGATAGGGAAATTGAGGCAGAGGAATGTATGTAGTCCTTTTTTATTTTTTCTAGTTATAAATATTCCATACTCTAATTTGATTTGATTTCTGGAACTATGCAAAGCCTGCATGTTTGTTTGTTTCAGCTATTGTATACCCCTGAAGAGATGATCAGGTGCTCAAGAGATCATCTGACCTGGGAAAGGGCATCTGTATTTAAGCTATTGTGATAAATCAGTTAGTCTGAGGAAAAACTGTTCATGATTAACAGTAGATAGTAGATTCAATTGACTCTATTTTGCAAGCAAAATTCCCAAATGTGTTTGCAGTTACACTGGATATAGCTACCTAAATAATCTTCTCGTGTTTCTTGGGAGTAGGTTACATATAAGCATCTTGATTTTTTTACCAGTCATAATAGAAAACCTGCCTTATAACTTAGATGTGGCTTAAAATACACAAACAAATAATAAATAAGTATTTTTCAATAACAATAATGTAGAAAATCTGGTTTCTTAAATTTGCATTTTTTTTGTCAAACACCATTATTAACAGCCAAATTAAGAATTCAGCCCCTATCGTCATGTTTGGTGTATGCTGAGTTTAAATTATTTATTTCAGGCACCTTGACTCACTTAGTAGATAGCAATTTGTAAGCCTTATGAGTCACGGTTGATATTTTGATGTTGTGGGGCTTTTGTTGGTTTATTTGTTTGGCTACTGTTGCCACCTTCAGTGTATTCTGCCTGTTCAGTGTTCAGAAAGAGCAAATCCTTGGAAATTAAAGGCTTTTGGTTTCTAAGTGCTGCTTAGAGAATATAGCAGTTAATGTAATTTCAAAAGCACCAGAAAATAAAGCTCAAAATAAATACAAAGGCAGTTCATTCTAGAGAAGGCATTGTTAGCCCAGTCCTGGATGGATGCCCCCACATGCAGCCCTCCTTCAGGTTTCACAGGTCTAGATCCAACCTGGAACCCACACCAGCTGGATTTGGGAGGCAAGAATTGCCATAAAAGCCAAAACTATTAATGCTCTAGATAACCACCACTAAAAGGAAAACCATAGAAAACTGCAGCACTGGGCCATTAATATTATGCTCAGCTGTACAGACAGATTCTCATTTCATGTCAACTGGAAATGTTGCAGTGAAGCAGAGATGACTTATCCTTGCTGAAGATCTCTTGCTTTACTGTTTTGGGCTACCCTTGTGAGTTACAACATCATGCTTATACTTACAAGGGGATTTGTTCTACACAAGAACTATTGACTGATATTTCATTAACATAAGAAGGAAAGGTATGTTGATGTATTGAATGTAACCTCTAAAATCTGGCTCAGAGGAGTCACTGAGATTCCTAGGGTTTTTTTACTCTTCAGATCTGCTCTACATACAGCTGTTACTTACTCTTACAGAGGAAAAGAGCCTGCTCTTGCCATAACTTTGCTTCCTTAGCAGAGAAGTCTGGAAGGAGACCTTGGACTCCTGCAGAGTGTCTTACCAGAGTTGCTGTATGTAGTAATCCTTTTCAAGAACGATTTTCTAACATCTGAAAGTGAGTCGCACTGCTCATGCCCCGACTCTGTTCAGACTAACTTGGCACACAAAGATTTGAGTGGGAGTCTCAAGGGTATAAATGCTCAGGAAAATTCACTCAAGTAACCGGGTGACAGCTTGTGCTACAGAGAAGTTCAGAGGAACGCTGGGCTTCTCAACCTGTGAAATGTGAACCACTCGTGTCCCACAAGCTGCTTCCAAAAGGGAAGAAAAAGATATTCAGGTTGCCTTTTTCCTTCCTGTGAAAAGGAAAAGCCTCTTCTTAGCAGCTGCATCCCTGCTGGAGAACCTGGCGAATCTTGAGGAACATATCTGCCTACATGAACCCAGGGCCTGACAGAAAGCCAGGAGATTCTGCTGCTGCCACTGCAGGACAGTAGATTTCCCTCTCCACATTGATAGTGTCCAAATAATGTTGGGGCACCAGTGGCCTTGAGGATGTGATGATGGTCCTCTCTGCTTTTCAGATGTATCTGTAAGTCTAAGAGGGAACCTCTGAAGATAAATGTCATTGACCAAAAGGAGTGAGCTTTTGTTATTCACAGCAAAGTGTTCTTCCTCCCTTCAAACCAAGTGGTGTCAGATCAGTTGGACATTCTTGCTGGCTATATCCGCTCAGGTCTTCAGCCACACTGATTGCTGGAGTTGGTCGTCAGATGGTTCATTAGAGCTATTGCCTCCTGAAACCTTTTCTATCGTGCACACTGTCCCAGCACAGTCCTCCAACCTTACCTTCAGGCAACATGGCTAGAGCCTCTCTGGATACTGGGACATACTGGGACATTCTATATACAGCCCAAACAGGGCCAACCTTAGCAGCCAGTCTCATTTGCAAATGTAAGTGAACCTGTATTTCCAGGTTGTGTGAAAACAATATACACATTCATAGCTAAAGAAATACCAAACTGTAACTCTTTGCAACCTACAAAGTTGGACTTAATCTTTATATTGAACGGAAGAATGGAAGGGCAATACCATACCAGAAGTACCTACAGTTGTGCCTGTATGAGTGGTGGCAGCTCACAGGGTCAGTGATGTTGGTTTTGCACTGGAGAGAGTAAATAGGATGCATATGCATATGTCAGTCTGTGGATTACAGACATCTGAAAATGAAGGAAATAGCATTCAATGTAGATATTTATAATTTGTATCAGTAACTTCTTTTCAAGCAATGCCAGTTTTTTTAATAAATTGCTTAAATTCTAGTCTTTAATTCAAGTGCTTTTTTTAATGGGGAAAAAGCAAATGTTTTATTAAATGAAACACAGAAAATGAATGTGCTTATATTTTTAAGAAACATTTGAAGTAGGACTAGAGGGTCAGTCAAGATGGAAATGCAAGGTTTGATAAGGAAAGATTCTCTTCGATAAGCGGAGTCCAAACATTATAGTATCACGAAGCTGCACGAGCTCTCTAGCATGATATGGTGAAGCTCATTGTTTAAGCTGAACACAGAGTGCATAAGCTGAATCTTAACTACAGTGAAAAGACAAGACAATTTTTACTACGAGTCCCTCTTAATAACCTCTAGTGATAGAAATACAGATAAAAAGATTAAGGAAGTTAAGTAAGATTTTTATCCAGAAAAATCTTTATATTCAACTAAAATAACTAATTTGAATTTGTCTATCATCACTGTTAAAATCTTTGTGCAAAGTGTACCATAATTGTTCTTTGTCAATAATATTTTTGGGCAACATAAGTCAATTCCCTGTATACTAGTCTTTCATGACTTTCTTAGGTTCATTAGATACCATTCAAGACACTCATCAAGGGTTTTTAACTGACCTGTCTGTGATTGGTAATGTTTTCAAGACCATCGGGTTCTGTCAGGGGGAGGTTTAAATGCTTCTATATTACCTGCATACTGTAGTCCTCAGGAAGCAAAGGGGACTACTCTTTAAGACCTTATTAACGACAATACCATGATTGTCAGTTAGTAAAGCACCAAGACTGCTGAAAAAAAATCAAAATCAGCTTCCTGGCTAGATAGCAACGTCCCCTTGTTCTTTAAACTCGCTCCCTAGGGGCAACTATTCCAGCCATCCATATATCTTGACTATATATCCGTCAATTATTTACATTATTTAATATAGCTTTCTTTGATATGACTCAGTATTTGCAGGCTGACTTTCTGAAGAGAAACTTTTCAGCAGGGAATGTGGAGGACATCTTCACCGCAGTTCAGCCATTTGTCAAGGAACAGACCTCTTGACTATGTAATATAAACATTTGGTTAGGTAGTATAATACAGTCTACTACACAGTACATCAATAGATCTCAAAACCCGTTTTCAGGCAGTGTTTACCCCAGTGGACTCTCCAAGCAGATAAACAATGGTCTCGCACTCACCCACTGAGCCAGGGATGCCCGGCTGGGACAGCCCACTTGTCCTGAATCCCACACCACTTCTCCACTGCTTGACTAATTGCTTATCTTGGAGGACAAACACAATCTGAATGGTGTAAGGCATTGTAAAAGCTCTACCAGATTATTTTTTTAGTGTTTTGCTTTCTGGTAAGCAGTTGTGTTTTGGGCTGGTAACTCCCACAGGTGGGAGCCGTGAGGAGCGCATGCAGTTTTCCCTCTGCCCCTCGTCCTGGAGGTGAGATGGTCTCCACAAAGGTGCATTATACTGCCTGGCTGACACTATCTATTTGATGTGTCTGTCTACTAAGTGTATAAAACAGGGTTACGTCATGTACTTAAATGCCAGTAATAAATTCAAATGAGATTTTTCTGTCCAGCCTGAGGAAGGTCTCAGATGTATGCTCCTCCCCTCTAGCAGATTTTTCCTACCATTGAGGTTCACTAGAGGGAGGTGGGGAGCTTTTAAAGTTTGTGGCTGTTAGGAAGTGGTTTGATGCTAATTCAGCCAGTCTGGGGTCTTCTTCTGAGCCCAGCTGGTGGTACATTGAGGTGCAAGAGGAGCCTGCAGCCCTGTGCCTGGATCCCAAGTCTTGAAGATCTCGAAGTGCATCACAGCATTGTGAAATCCAAGACCAAGCAAACTCCATCCCTGCCTCTGTTCTTCTGAGATTAGCAGATCTCTTGGGAATGAGGGGAATTTGGAATACCCCAGTAGCACCTTCTATGGTATAAACGTGAGAGTGCCTTCTGCATTTGAAAGCTGTGGTATTTGTGAGGATACATTATTGCCTCTTGCTATGTCAGAGAAAAATGCCTTGATCAAAACAGTTCCTTCTTTTCTTCATGTAAAATCACACAGTACATAAAAAGAGCGAAAATATATGCTGGAATTGGTCTTTGTGTTGAATTTCAGATCTAGAAATTATTGTGGAGTAGGGGAAAGTATATGAGCAGAGATGGCTCACTGTGGTACTATCAATGGAAAAGACAGATAAAAACCCAGAGAGAGTTTCTTTCAGTCTCCTTTACCAGAACTGCTCACCCTTCCTAGGGCTGTACAGAGTACAGCTACACAGCACCGAGGACTTCAGGTGCATTTTTTTTTTATCTTTGAAGACACCAATGGCCATATGAGGACTGCCCATACATGTCCCTTCAGAAAACACACACTCAAATACTCTGCTTCCAGGACAAAGGTGTAATGAAGAAGGTGCCCTTGGTTGCGACTCAGCAGGGGGACCGGTTCAAGCAGAGACAGAGACTTCTTGCGTGATTTGAGACAACACTTCATAATACTCTTCTCCAATTTATCAATTTAGTTAGTGGTGGACACCAAATGCTTCCCCAGCCATGGGTACTGCAAGAGTAATTTTGCCTTTACTTGTGATCGGCTCAGAGATTTATGGTGATGGGACCATACAAGTATAGAGGGAACAGCTGGGCTAGACATATGCTACAGCATGTGATTAAAAACTGTTTCTTATGTGAAGATGTGAAACCACAAAAACAGCTTCCATGAGAGTGCAAATCAGAATTCCACATCCTTCAAGGAAAACCCAAACACTGTGAAAAATAAAGATGGTTCTAGTTCCAGGCTGTGAATTTAGTATTCCTCAGTATTCATTTAAGACATATATGTAATTCAAATATTTTTGAGATATTATGTCTTTCCCTTCCCACTTCCTTAAGGTGACAAATTAAACAATTCCAGTCACTTAGTGAAAGAAATTTATTTTCTTTCCTGTCCTCATGACACAACAGCTTCTTCTACACCAAAGAAGGATAAAAACAGTAAAATAAAATAATACCCATTCATTGGTGTAAGTCTTCCCCATGATGGTCTTGGATAAACTGTGAGGAATTTATTATTCACCCTATGAAATTTATGCTAGTATTTCCTTATGCAAACTCTGGCCTGCATGTTCCATGAACATTGCGATATTTGTTTTTCATGCACTAGGTGTTATTTTTGATATTTGCACATTTAAATGGTCTTTTTTTGTGATTTGCAGGTACGTGCCACCTTACTGCAGGTAAAAGCCAAAAGTATGCTTATTTATTATTCAAAAAATCATGATGGAAGTTTAGGATAATCTTGAGACTTCAGGGTGGAGGTATGGATGAGAACACCTGCATGAGCCTTACTCATGAAGCAATAGGTCAGACCAAACCACAATATTGGCAGGGTTCAAAATGTATGGTATATGTCAATACAATAAAATATTTGTTTTACGGTGCTCTGTAGTACTGACTGTAAGAGACTTATGGGTCTCACTGGAACCAAAGAATCATGAAGTATTCAACAGTTTAAACAGTTGAACAAACCTCTTGAGAGCCCTTAACATATCCCATTGGGCTGGAAGCAAACAGCAAGGAATCAACAGTAGCAAAGCTTCAGGAAGAGGAAAAGATCAGAAGTCACTCTGTTAAGGTGGATACCATTACTTCACATTTGTCATCATTATAACATTATAACAATATCCCTCCACTCTGTTGAAAATACCATATCCATTACACTAGGGCAAAACTGATCTACCTTCAATGACTTCATCCGTTGTGACAGACATCAGACTGTGGTGATCTCTTGGCTTTTCTAAAAGGACACGTACATTTCCCACTTTGCCAATTAACTTCCATGAAATAAAATAAAGAGGCCCAGGGAACAATCTCATTTTGAATATAAAGTAATGTGTTATAATCTCATCTACTTTCAGTCTAACTCATGAGTCACTATCTAAAAAGGCATGACATCAACTCATAGCAAGTATACCTGAATTGAGAATGAGGCACCGGGTGCTTCCAGAAGGACAAGACTGGATTTAACATGAAAAGGTGGCTAAAGCAACCTTTATTTCAGTTTTGGGAGTATCCACTTAGCTGTAATTAAAGGTGCCAGCTGCTAACAAAAAATGGCTTTGCACAAAATTTCTCCATGGAAACGAAGAAGTCTTGCTAAGAGGGTGTCAAAAAAATGAGACATTTTTCTGAGCTTGGGAGCAATAATTGCCCTAATAGGAACTCCTCCTTACAATGGAAAATAAGTATAAGATACAAAAGACAGCTTCAAGTGCCAACTAGGAAACAGCGGGACATGAACACTGCTCTTACCACAGAAATTTGTGTTTCTGCGTCCTCATTTCTGCTAACAGTATAGATGTAGCTGCAGAGAGGAACATTCATAAGGAATTTCTATTTTCCAAATCTGAAGAATGTAAGGGGAAAGGGTCTCTTTCTTTTTTTTTTTCCATTTTCTACCTTCTGGCAATCTAACGGGAAACATGAGACTGAGAGATCTCGCTCTGAGCTGTGTGTGCTCCCGGCGAGGCTCGGACATCCAAGGGCAGGAGTCTGCCTCAGTGCCTGAGTCACTGACATTTGGATGAGACAAAACACTGTTTTTCCTCTCCCTTTTCCTTAGTTACATTTTTTTGACATCTTTCTCCAAATTCTTTCCTCCAGTGCTGGCCTTTTCTTACCCAGTCTTCAACTTCTTCCCATAAAAATTATGGTTGTTGCATGATAAGCATTTGCCACACAGATGTCCTGTCATTTAAGCTGGGACATCAAGATTTTATACAGGCAGACTGAGGGTACAGATTGTGTCCGCAGATCTTTCCCTGGCACGCTCCATATGCAGGTATCTATATCATATTCACAGATTATCTTCCCTTTAAAATTTTGCTGGAAAATAAGAATTTCCATAAAACAACCTAGGATTTCACCTGGAAGGGAAGAGGTGGTGCTGAGCTGTCAATATCTAGAACTTGGGCTTCATTTGATTTGAGCGACAGTACAGCACGATTTTCAACCCTGGCTTGTCTTCATGTTTACTATCCCTCAGAAGTGAACACTCCCTTTGCAGAAACAAATATGACAACTTCAGTCCTTGATGAGAGCTCAAGTTATGGGTTTCTGAGACAGACATTCTTTACCAGTTTAACTAAATTGTTTCTTCTGAGATTGGTGATTTCATGCTCTTTACATGCTCTCCACACCAGTATCCCCAGCTTGTTAAATTCCACTTTGCTCCTGCTGGTACACTGGTCACAGTGGTTTCTGAAAGGTTTGAGTCTGAAGGGTTTTCTTTGACAGGGAATCAAACCAGGTCAAGCCTAACAACACTAAATCCTGGCCCACAGACCATCAGGAGAGGTGTATTTGTCATAGCAAATCTAGTAATAACCAGATGCAATTACTGGAGTACTGAGAAGAAAGCAAAGCGTATAAATCTCCCTGATGAAACAGTAGTTTTACAATAGGTGCTACAGGCTTTGATCAAATTAAATTTTTTATTACACTTTAATTAAGACCAGCAATTTATGACTAGCATGCAAAACCATTGATATTTCCTCTTTGTTCCAATCCATACTAGTAGTACGACCTGCACTTTTAAATCTAATTTGACATTTTTTCTTGGAGTACTAGTCATTCAGCAAGACTCATAGTTTTGCTTTCCTGGAAGGAAATAAAACTAGCTGTCTTTAGACTTATTTCAGAACTGTGAATGTCAGACTCCATGAGCCAGAACAGTGTAATGGATGTGTTCCAAAGCTTTATCACAACACAATTCTGTGCCCTCCATCTCTGAGAGCAAAGAAATTACCTATTTCATGAAGTAAATGAAGTCTGGGTAACTCACACAACTGGAAACATGCCAGAAAATAAATAATATATTTAGCCACCCTCAACAAGTTATTTCAAGTGGTTTATGTGTTTCTGAAAATATAACTCAGAAAAGACAGTTTTAAGAAACCATTAACCAGAGTGAACTAATTAGAAACAGATCACATGATGATAAATGAGGTAATTTAATCTGTTGACTGGACTGCTAGCCTATAAGTATGTAGAGTGACCCTGCAGATAATTGTATCAGTACCTGTGCTAACAAGGGTTTATGGAGATCAAAGCTGCACGATATTCCCAGACCCTTAAGCCCCTGCATTGTACTAAGATTAAGTTAGTAAATACATATCAGCTAATTTAAAGCAGTGCTATTACAATGTTGCAGTTATGAAATAAAGAGGTCTTGAAAGCTTTGAAATTTGGCAACCAACCTTGACTCTGACCCAGTCCTGCTGCTCTCATTCCGCTGATCTTGATGAAGCGACATTAAGACGGGAGGGAAGGGGTAGTCCAACACTTCAAAGTTCTGGTGTTGCTGTCTGGAAATGACCTTCCAAACCTTACACAAAGATACTTCAGACCACTTCAGAGATCATGCCATAATGACTTCTGTGGATGACCTTGCAAAGAAATTATAATTTAGAACATCCAGCGTTCAGTCCTGTTAACTTTGTTTCTGGCTCTTTGGCACAGTGGCCCTATGTCAATAGGGTGGGTGAAGACTGGCACCATCCCAGCCTCACCAGCAGCTGCAACGGCCAGGGTGATCTTGCGAGAAGAGAAAGGTGAGTTTGGGAACCACAGCCTGAGTAGTCACTTGCTTTCTGCCCACAGTCAAACTGTAGTCTTTGCCACCAACATTTTTCACAGAAAGCAGCAAGCCCAAGCCCAAAATCTTGGGCTTAAGCACCTGTAAATGAAGTTCCAGGGACACCAGTGCCCTTTTACATAAAGGCATATCTCAGAATTGCAGGTAGGCAGCCAAACCTGTGAGAAAAGCAGGATTTCAGACACGTTTGTTCCCTCCACATTTCCTAGGGCCTGGTTTCATTTTCTTTCCATCCAGTATGTCCACCTTCGTTGGATTGACTCTAAGTGCTGAACTTTTCTTGCCAGGGGACTTAGTGGCTTACCTTACGTTTGTGAGTGCTTCTCTCTGATGCCTGTCCTCAGCGTAGAAATATTGCATTATCCCTGGCTATGTCTGCATCAGTGTATTTGGATATGTCCAGAACTAATCCCCAACACTGAGGTTGACCGATACAGAAAGGCCCACATCCATACTACCAAACTCTCTTACTCACTGAAAATAGGGTGATCATATGCAGACTGTACTTTGGGAATCCTCTCTGCCTGTGCTAACTCTCAAACTCTGCCTAAACTTGCTTGGGAAGCTGCTGGTCTGCAGGGCCAACACAAGGCAGAGACCAGTCTCGTGTAGCAGCATTGAATCAGACTCTGGCAACAGGGACTATTTGCTGGAGCTATGTGATTTATCAGTACAAGGGTGGCCTTGGTGAATCTGGAGTCTCACTGCTGAGGGCAAAACCTTTTAGACAGGGCTTATATGCTCAGATCTCCAAAACATCTCTGAAAACTGCACTTGCTTTCAGTGCCTTTTTCTCTGGTGGGAGCTTGGTAATACTTCTGCCATGATTTTATTAATTTCTTATCCTATGCACCTGTGTAAAACAATGTGCTGAAGACATGTAGCAGGAGCCACTCCATCTTATGATTGTTGGTGGCATTGATAGCTCCTCGTCAAGTCACTGCTAAAGAGGAAAATGAGCTACCGAGCAAGGACCTGAGTCAAATTTATTCTGAAGTGAGCTACTGCTTCTGCTTACTCCTCAGTTTATGCTGACATAAATGACCCGTAAAAGATATTTATTAAGTGTGCTATGAAATACAAGGACCTGGAAGGAAAGGCACAACAGAGATATTCAGCATGGAGGAATACAAACCAGCTCAAATACATCCAATAAGCTATCTTCCCCACCACATATGGGCCAGGGATGGTCAGTGGTAGACAAACCATTTAGACTGACTCACATCGATTCATGTGAAGCAGCTGCCTCCAGTCAGTACCATAAAGCCACCTGAAGAGGTAGACAGGAGAGCGGCACACATTTTGAAAATACCTCTGAAAACTGCAGCAGCTGACAAAGACGTAATTACCCTACAGCAAATATAGGCAAAGATATCTCTTCTTGGCTTACTGGCATTGATTTGGATATTCTGTTATTTGATGTGACCAGACATTTTTCAGTATTGTCTTCATGTTTCTTTTTAATATGAAGACACATTGTATTTAAACTTCTCTTCTTAGCTTACTGGCATTGATTTGGATGGGTCAAATAACAAATTCTGTTATTTGACGTGACCAGACATTTTTCAGTATTGTCTTCATGTTTCTTTTTAATATGAAGACACATTGTATTTAAACTCCTCCAGTTGCTGATGAGAAGCTGAAAATCATAGCTTGCTCAATTTTCCTTTCTTGTCCCTCAAGATTTTCACCTTAGAAAACAAGTAACACTACAAAACATTGTATTTCATACATTGTCATGAAAAATTACTTGCTATCATCTCTGATATATAAAGTTGCCTGTTTTCTTAATCTGTCTTCCAAACACCATGCAGCAATGCAGAATTTTGTTGGGAAAATATCTGTAAAGTGAAAGTCCCCAGTTCTCTGGACCATTTGTAAGTGGCAGGGAGAGGCCATTCATCAAACCACCTCCTTTCTCAAATGACAGGACCGTCTGCTCAAACTCAGCTCTGATGATCTGCATTTGCACACAGATCAACAGCCTCCTCTCAGTGCCAGATTCACTGCTCATGCATTGATCGACACAGAGGGATACCTTAGAAAACTTGCATCTGGGGTCTGGCTGTCATTCCCTGAGCTATTCACAGAAAATGCCTTGGCCACCTTTTCCCTGAGGATTCCTGTGATTTGCTTAAGAATCAAGCTGGAAGCCATATCAGTCATTCTGGCAATGACATTCTACTCCCAGTCGTGCTTTTGCTTGGCTACTTCTCAGTTTCAAGCTATGTTGTATGATGGACAAAGTCCCATGGGACAATCAGAAAGACAGTAATCAGAAATGTGGTTTCAATCTCATCAAAGCAATAGGTGCAACCCAAAACTGACTTTAAGGAGGTTCCTGAGAAACATAATCACCGGAGCAGGCTCTTGACCAGGTGATTTGTTCTAGGAGACTATTAATGGCTCCATAACTTGCTCCCCTTTATTCTCAAAGATGCAAAACCAGGTAGTACTGGAAGAGCTGCCAGATGATGTTAAAAGGTCTTATTGCAAGAAAATTTGTCTGAATGATAGAACTCTCCAGAGCAGACAAAATCATAACAGAAATTCAGATTGCAATATCCCCAAATATCTTCAGCTTTCATTTGGATGCAGAGCCTTGTACTACCTGGTCCAAATACTGTTTGGAATGTCACAACTGCAATACTGTGTGTGAGATCTCCTAATCCAGCTGCTTTTCCTAGGCATTTCTGGAGCTCCACCAAATAGGGTGGCTGCATGGAAGCTATTACATTTTGCAGAGATTAACTGTGCTGAACATTAACACAGACTTTCTTCCAGAAAATATTTGGAAATGGGTGTATTTGAAAAATTCCCTCCCCTGCTTTTAAAAAAAAAAAAATTGATTGAAGGTTAAAAAGTGCACGTCTGTTGTTCAGAGCCACACAGAGGGCATCAAAGCCGTTGCCAGTTCGCAAAGGGATCCAGACAACTGTAGCAGGCATCGCTGGAAACAATAACATTACACAGAACTGTCTATGATTTAGCTAATAGTAACAGTTAGGAAAACAAAATTCAGAAACCCCACAAAACACCCATTCTAAAAGATGAAAAGATTGAGATCCACTGTTCCCAGCCTCCAGTATAAACCAGTCCATGCCATTTAATGAAGGAATTCTAACAGAGGATGAGGAAAGCATCTTTTTCTTTTGTCACAGAATCATTTTGTGCACTGACTGGTGCTAAAGCATGAAGCATCCACGTGCCTGTCACACGTCTCTCAGTGCCAGTTCCAGATCTAATTCTCCTCCTGTTAAAAATTGCAATGTTTACAACTGGAATTTTTTCTACCTTTAGCGCTCAGCCACTGGGTCTTGACAAGGGAAGGCAAAACGAAAAAAAGGTGTTAGCAATTTAGAGTACTATATTCTTAATCAAGTTTACTCATTGTAATGGACTGAGTCACTGCCTCAGGGATCACGTAAGTGGCTATACATTGCAAGGTTTTATTAGTCAAAAGGAAAATTATGTTAACCTTTGGGTCTCCCTGTATTTTGGGAAATTATTGTCCATGTAAGTAGAAAACAGACATGGAGACCAAGTCACAACAAAGTCCTGAAACTTGCCTTACAGGCATAACGTTCATTTGTCCATGATGGAAATGAAGGCTAACGTTTCTACCCACTGCCTCTGTGGGAGGCACAACCCTGCTCTGAGCTCTGGTGACGACCACATTCTTCACAGATATGATAATGCATTTTAACACATCTGTTACAATGCCAATATATAAATATGCACAATAATCTGTTGCTATGTCGCTGTACTGAGAGAGGGTATCACATTTGTTCCCTCTACTCCTTATTTTTCTAGCACAAGGGCAGGTATTTACAGCCAGGACTTTCTTAGACTACAAGTATTCTCGCTTTCCGCACGTTTGGTGGCACCTATGGCCACTCTCTCCGGAATGATACCTGGAAGTGTAGTCTTCTCTTCAAGGGATCCAGTCTGGGTTTACACCACGTGCCTAATCTTGGGCAGGGATTATACACCAAAAAGCAGAATCAAGCCAGCAATGTCTTCCATGGGACGCCCAGCCCTGCAGGTGGAAATCCTGCTAGCCATCAGGATGGCTGTACCTGCACACAGCCTCAAACCAGCTCTTCATGTCACCATGTAGATACAGCCCACTGATAGCTATTTGCACGTCTCCAGTTTTCTTTTCCTCGGAAGGTACCCTGCATAAGCTGCAAAGTACAAATAGAGTCTACTTTATAATTAAAGGAGGGATTGTTTGCAAAAAAAAGATTCTTTACAAAAGCAGATATTCTAGTTGTCTGTGCATATTAAATATGACATTTCCTAAGAAAACAAACAGAGTAATAGAAGCATACCATCGAGAACACCTGCACCAGAGAGTTTAAAGTCAGATCATATGCCACTATAGTGAACGTAGTTTGTTTTCCATTATTGCTTAAATATGATGATAACCGATTTAGGGATTGACATAAACCCCATATTGTATTATTCTGAGGCTTTGTTAAGAGCAAAGAATGTGTGACCAAATCAAAGGCTTCACTAAAGCTAATAAACACAGCTTCAGTCATATATGTGGCCTTTATCCACAGCTTGATTAATATCACATTTAACCTAGAATAAGGCTGAGGTTATGGAGTGCTTTAAACAAAAGCCAGATTTGAACTAGGGTAGGGTGAGGGGAGTAATATGTTTAAATTAATAAAGCCGTTGATCTGTCCACACACCAAACTTTTGGAAATGTTAGCTAATGGCATTAAAGCAGCTAAAAGCCTATGATTATTTAAATCCAAGAAAACACTACCTTTCTGATACACGAAAAGTCTTCCAAACTATTCAGAGATTCAGCAAGCACTGATAAATTCTAAAGGAATCATGAAAGAAAATTATTGCAGATTTGATCTGGGTGATTTCATCCACCCATCTCTTTAAAGGGTAATTAACTGTTTTCAGTGTTTCATTAAAACGTATAGTTTCAAAAGAAGAAAAGTTGATTATTGATTTTTAAAAAAACAAACAACACAACAAATTAGATTAACTTGACTTCTCAAAGGTCAGAAGGTTTCTCAATCTGTGAACAGGCCCAGTGATGATTATTTAATGCCTTAACTATTTGTTATGTCTGTTACAATTTAAACCAAATCTTTAATTCATTAAAATGTGTTGTTCTAGCTCTGCTAAAAAGTCCTTTCATTCCTTTCCAAATGCTCTGATTCCTCAGCCTTTTTTAACATGATAATCTAAATAAAATGCAGTTTTTGCTTTTTTCAACTCATCTTTATTGCCATTTCAAAGTTGAGTATAGTAC
Organism: Cariama cristata; assembly: GCF_000690535.1. Taxonomy (NCBI): domain Eukaryota; kingdom Metazoa; phylum Chordata; class Aves; order Cariamiformes; family Cariamidae; genus Cariama; species Cariama cristata. The sequence continues at coordinate 25,414 of NW_009610252.1, forward strand.
CCAAATCAGCAACACATCTGCTACGTCTATTATTTTTGCCATTTCGTATCTCCCTGCTGAGATACTTCAATTTGTCATGGGTGATTTGAGGATAATGGTGCCCTGCTTTAACCCGACTAGTTGTTACAAATCTGAACTGACTGGGAATGATCACCATCCAGAAGTTAAGCAGTTACATCTATAGTGAGTAGCTATTAATGTGCCAACCAGTCCAACTGCTCGGGATTGCAGGGCAGATGTGCAGTAGGAGACCAAAGATTTTCCCACTAAAACAGCAGCTCCTAGAATTGCCATAAGAAAAGTTGCTTCTGCTAGAAAATTTCTATCCTTCAGATACAGGTGAAGTTAACAGAAGAATTTAGAATAAGACAACCAAAGGAATTTGTAATAAATAGCCAGGGGTGGATGGCATTTGTCTAAACGCTTGGATGTGATATTGCTGGACCAGTAAGTAAAAATAAGCTGCTGGGACACGGCATATGCCAACGGGAGACACTGAGGATGCACAGACAAGATAGGAAGAGCCTGGCTTGCATCAGCTGTAGAGGACGGAGACAACTATGACTTTTGGAAGGTCAAAACAGGTAAGTTTATCCTCAAAGTGCTCTCTTCCTTCACAGGTGCCTGAAGACACCCAAGAAGGGATAAGCTCACTCCTGCATGCGATGCATATACTGCACCCAGCCACCCATATATTTTTGTATAACCTGCATGGCTCTTTAATGAAAGGTGTTTCTATGTAAAGCCCACTGACTAGCTTTGTGAAAAGTTGGTTAAAATCATAACTCAGATGCAATGAAATGGGTAACAACAGTTAAAACATTCACATGGGACCTAAATATATTGTATAACATCCATATAAATGCAGTTACCTGACTGGCTGTATAATTTGGGGCCTTTTTTGTTTCTAGTGTCCTTCTGCCACTAACTACTACTCATCTATTTGGTGCATAAGAAATGAGTAACTGAAAAAAGGCAAAATACTATGCTTTCAGTCAAGTGCAAACATGATTGGGCAGATTACATTACTAATGGGAGCCAGCGTTCATAGTGCTCAGATAAAATATTAAAAATGTTTAAAAGCATCTCCTCAGAGTTGAACGCAGAAAATATTTAATCAATCCTGTCAATCAGAGCATGATCTAGTAAAAACATACACAAGATTCATTCCAGTATAGAAAAGGTGGGTGGGCAGGTCTTCTTAACTTGCCCCGATTTATTTCATATGTTTTGCTATGTGCACAGCTCCATTCCCAGGTCTCTAATTGTACCTGTAGACACTGGTATACAGATCATCCCAAGTGATTCTCTTTATTCTCCTCTTTGAGAAGTTCTGATTAAAAAGTAAACCTGGGAAATTCTGTCCAAATGGAGATGCCAGTATTTCACATATACTTCTGTCTCAGATTTGGATGAGAAGATGAAATAGCACAGTTTGGGGGGAAGGGGAATGAAAACAAACAATAAAAATCAGTTTAAAAATATTGGAATATTTAATTTTAGTATTTCAGTGTAAATGCCTCTTCCACATTTCCAAGCCTCTCACATCAAGCATGAGAGTACTTCAGAAATTCCCCAGCGCTTTGCAGATCCCACATAATCCCATGCTTCATATATTACACCCAGTAGGCTACAGTACATCCAAAATGATGAGGAAGGCATCACAGAAGTCAGGTGTGAGTTCCTCCAAGCCTTTACCAAATGCTTGAAATGTACTTCTCTGATCAGCTAACAATTTACCTAATACCCAGCTATGTCCACAGGTTTCCTCTCAGGTTTTCTTCTCCTAGGAGGCTTTTCTTCTGTTGTTCCCTGATCAGCTTTCTCTATCCTTCCCATTCTTACTCCTCCAATGTGTCGTGTTCACCCCCTAAACAGGTGAGCCTATAGCAGACCCATGAAGTGGATGTTGCAAGGCCAAAATAATTGGCAGTGGTGGGATGACCTGGGTCTACAGGGCATTATGGTGACTCACATCTGTTCCCTCCTTACTGTGCACTTTTGTTTGTTGCACTTGGAGAGCTGCACAAGATGGTTCTGATCACATCAGTTCACACTGCCATTTGTGCTCCAGCCATCTCATACACAGACTGGCAGCTTAATGACTTTTCTCTTAGGCCTTCAGTTCTCCCATGATCGACCAAACACCGTCATCCTCAAAGATCTTGGTGAGAATGCTACTCATCAAGAAGCCCTATCAGACGGAGACCAATCTCGTTTGATGTCTCTGCAAGTATATTCATATATTGCAGTCTTAGCCAGGCTGCTGCTGAATTACACCTTTCTATAGCACAGGAGCCTGTCCCGTCTACAATTTTTATTCCTGAAAGATGTTTGAGTCACTTTCATTACCACTGATGTTAAAATATTAAAATACTGATAATATATTTCATAAAAACAAAACTGACATTTAAACATCTGTGATGTATACACATGGATTTTCAATGGATCTAGAAAATCAGCAGTGCAAATCTCCTTGGCTTTCCAAGACAGTTTGGTTCCTGAGAATATAATTTCAAATCAAGTACATTAGTGCTATGAACTTCAATGAAAACAGGATTAAGTCTTAAATAGAAATCAAAAATCCTATTTCACACATTGCTTATAGAGATATGTGTATAATTTACTCTGAGAAATAGCTTTAAGGTATAGCTATAAAAATGTTGGGGGTGTGTGACTGTTCATGTGACTCTAAAAAAGAAAAACAATCAAATTAATTACATATTTGCAGGAAACAATTAAGATGCAACGATGAAAAGCACTACAAAATTCTGCACATGGGAGTAATTGTAGTCACAGGGAAAGTTGGAGGGTATTCTTTGAGAAATAATATGCTAATGGCTAATTAAAAACCCATTGAAGACACGATACATCAAATAACACACTAAAGGTTTCATGTTCAATCACCATGCCTCAGCATTGTAATTCCCTGGCTTACAAATGACTAAATAGGCAAGTTTAATGCCTTATAGACTGCTCTAATGCTGTTTTCAAAGTGTATCCATAATAGACTTGGCTCTGCCATGCAACAATTTATTCATGTTGTGTGCTGGCCTGTTTACTGAGATGTTTTCTGTATGACTACACTGGCCTATCTCACCAAACCTCAGCCTGGAAAAAGACCTAATACTTAAAAATCTTTAAGAGGCTTAGCCAGAACTGATAGCTTTGATGATGGTTCCACCTCTGGCTCTGCCTGAGAACAATCAAGGACCCACGGCCATCCAAGGACAGAAGAACAAAGGGTGCCGGTAACATTTCATGCGAACGCCTCCAGAGGCAGTGAGCTGTTGCTTGGGAGAAACAACACAGGAGCAGAAAGTCTTTGGCACGTCTTGGGGGTCAGCCCGGTAGCCTAACAAGCATGGCAGGACTTTGGGGCTCTAGGTAAGTTAAACATATGTAAAATCCACTGTTTCATTTTAATTCCTTTTGGCTAATATCTTTATGCCTACTGCTAAACAATTAAATAAGGAGGGTTTTTTTAAACAGGTTCTGGGTCACAAAATCCTGATGCAGGATGGCAACCTGCTCCACCATCCCACTCGCCGCAGCGGCAGGTTGGACCCATGGGTGTAGGAACGCTGTATTTAAGATAAGAGTGAATACAGTTACATTGTAAAAGCAAAGAGTCACATAAACTCTGAGTGGGTTATAAAGTAGCTGCTATATATTTTATTTTCTCCTGCTTCTGACCCACACTCTCTCATCTTACTGAAATAAAGCTGTGCAGTGGGATGCACTTGCAAAAGAGCAAGTTCTATTCAGAAAATCTGTGTCTGCACTTCATTGCCGAAACCTGAGCATGTTTGCGTCTCTGACTACCTCGGCGGGAATATAAATCAGAGAGTAGAAGTAGCACATGCTGAGGTTCATATCTATAACTCATTTTGTGGCCTCAAAAATGCAGGCATATATTTGGCAGGTGCAAATTGTCAGACTCTAAAAATTGTGGACCTTTTTATTTATCAGTTTCCATGCCATGCACAGGCTGGATGGGAGCTGGCTCCTGCCCAGCCCACTTGCAGCTCAGCTCAGGTGTGTCACATCTTTCGTCTCACCTCAGCATCAGGCACGGGATTACAGCACCTTAACAGAAACCTGGGGCTGACTTTTCTGAAAACAGACCCCCCAGGTGCAGTCCTGTTTTCAGAAAATGTCTTCCTTTTTTTTTTCCTCTTGCACACAGACAGATGTAGGTAAGTAATGAAAAAGTCTGGGCAGGACACACAGATAATTAAATATTTCATCATTCTTTTGATTTCAAAGCTTGAAACAAGAAGAGGTTACAGAGGGTTTTATGTAAAATACTTCAGATGGAGTCTAGCTGTATAAGAAAATACTGGGATAAATCCAGATACAGATGTGCTATCTACCCAGAAACTATTTGGCAAGTCAGTGAACTGTGATATTGTAAGAAAGTCTGGGCTTCAGTACAAGTTTTCAAAAAATTGCCTGTTGGCTGAGCTATGATAGTAAAGCTGTTTATTGGCAGAGAACTTATATGGGAAGCTGAAATGAAGACCCTGCTTCTTTTCCCACTGTGATTTTTTTCTCACCACAATTAATTTATTATAGGTAGTTCAGTCCAGACCTTCTGCATAGTGGACGAGGGACAAAGTCTAGACATAATTTATTGGCCAGTGCCTGATGAAAACAGAATTGCAGCATCCACATTTTTCCTCTGTTTCTCTTTTTTCTTCTGCCAGACACATCAAGTACACTATATGCTAAGTATCTGGTACGTGAGCCCAAACTGACAGAGGAAGGGTTTCCTTTGCTAGAGCTGTCCTTTATCATATTATGATATTTTTCCATAATGCCTAACAGTAAACATCAAACTAAACAACAATAGCAGCAAAATTTTGATTACTTGGCATGTTTTTTCTGTCTTTCACATGAGCCCTTAAAAACACGCAGGAATGTTCATCAAGTCCCTCCATTGCACAATTCCTGTTAGCTGGCTAAATGTTTTTGTAACTACTGTACACATTGACAAGGTAAAGCATGGAGGAGTTAAATTACAAGAGCATAAGATATGAGCGGCAAATTCAGGAGCAGAAACCCAAAAGCCTACCTGACTTGTACAGGGGAGTACCCTGGTGTTGCAGAGAAATATGAGAGCAACAAACACTGTGGTATGGAAAGAGGCCAAGAACAGCAGATGCTTGGCACTTGGAGGGTCTGCTTCCCATATTCAGAATACTTTACAAATATTAATTTGACAATTCACTAATAATCTTTAAAAGAAGGTCTAGTATAGGTTTGTGCTAAGTGGGAAGACGACTAGATTTGAGATTCTGCTCCAGGTTTGCCAGTCAAATCAGTGGCATAGGTGAAATTAGAACTAAGCTTTTCTGCATCCCAGGGTCACAATGCAGCAGATTAAATAATCCTATTTGCACTGGGGACAGGAGAGCCCCCTTTTTCCATGCAGCCATGCAACTGGGGCTGTGAAGCCTTGTCCCCTCACTGCCACCAACATGCACATCCATGGCAGGTCTTTGCTCACTCCAAGCCCCAGGGGTATGACAGGGACTGAGAGGACAGGTCCCACAGCCTGAATCCAGTCTTAGAAGTGAAGTCAGACTCATTCCCTCCAATGCATTTGTCTGGTTAGTTCAAAGGCAACAGAAATCCGAGACAAGGCAGTGGTCCCTGCTGCTTTTACCCATAGCCCGAGCAGTCACTGGGAGCGTAACTGCAAGCTTGCAGGGGAGCAGAGGTGTTACTCTGCTGCTGCACCAAACCTCTGCTGGTGTGACGGTGCCGAGGGGACGAATAGCCTCATCTGACCTCCAGGCTGTGGTGTGGTTGCATGGCTGCCAGTTAGGGAAATCCTTATCTGTTCTTTTGTAAAATGGGTGTATGTGGTGTATAAGATATTGCAAAGGGTTAAAGATTGCTGTCATAAGGTTGGTTCATGAGATGGGAAAGCAATTTGACTTTAAATAAGAGCAGGGAGCATCCAGGCTGCTCAGTTCTTGACAGGAACACTTCCAAAGGCTCCCTCAAAACACTGCTGCTCCCAGCTTAGCTCAGCATGCCCCCAGGACTGATACTGGCACAGGATCTCTCAGTCCCACCTGCCTACTGCACCTGCTCTGAGCTCCTCTCACCTGCTCAGCAGCCCTGTCAATGGGTCCAAGCTCCTCTTCAATACCTCCTGCCTACCCGCCAGCAGAGAGCCATCCTTCTGTCCTTTTCAGGTCCTTGTTCTCACCTCTAATGGAATCGCTCCATTGGAAAAAAATATTATGAGGCCACTTGCAGTTGTTCCTAATGCTCATGCAGGCAGAAACTCAGCATTAATTCAGTGGAAGAGTCATTTGAACAATAACTTATGGAGCAATAATCTAGATGTTTTCAGGTGGTGCTTTGATAAAGCTGATGCCAAGATGTCATTAACATGTTTGTGAATAAAAATCAGGTGAATTTGAAAAAAAACACATATAGCTCTGGAAGCAGAATAATAGAGACCCTTATATAAATGTGCACTCAAGTCTAAATGGTGATACTGAAAACGGTAAAAGTAGCTATTCAAAATAAAACAAAATCTTACAAGGAATTTCTCCTAACAACATTTCCCAAGGATCTATAATACTTATGTATGGTGGCTGTGGTAAAAGATGACCTGAAGGAAATAAGAGTCAATTCCCCAAATACCCAAGAGTTCATTTACAGTATTAACCTTTTTGCAACTACTTGAGCACCTCAAGCCTAACTCTTTCAGGAAGAATTCAGAAGCAGCAATGTGGACTACAAATAACATGAGAAAGAAAAACCCTAGCATTAAGGTGATCTATAAGTAGTTAAGCAGTTACTTTATCAGAAGAAAGCTCATCGAATTTCCTAAATTATTCAGGGTAATTGAGGACAAAGGCAGGCTGTGGATAATTGGGGAAAAAAAAATCCAACTCAATAAGCAACAAATGGCAGCTGGAATTCAGTGCAGAAAATATAAAGTGATGCATATCTAAAAAGAAATCACAGAATCACAGAAT
>NW_009610253.1:0-4420 GCF_000690535.1 Cariama cristata
GACACACGCAGTCCCGGAGATTTCTGGAGAGTGTCTGGGACAACTTTTTGCTACAGACCCTGGTTGGGCCAGCCCAGGGGGTCACACTGATGGATCTGCTGTCCTTGCCAAGGAGGTGCCGGCAGCAGAGGTGGTGACCCACGGCAGCCTTGGCTGTAGTGAGTGTGAGAGAGTGGAGATGAAGACGCCGAGAGGAGGGAGGGACAAACGTCGCAGAGCCTGGACGTGGGGCACCAGGCGAGCAGCCTGTGGCTTGTCCAGGGAGTGGGCAGCTGGGATCATACGGGAGCAGCTCTGAAGGGTGATGGAGATTAGGGGAACTGCCAGGACTATATGGACTACATTGTCCAGATGTGAGAATGTTCCCACCCAATACCCAGCAGAACAAGCAGACATGTCAACAGCCTGGCTTGGCTAAGCCGAGAACTCATGGCATGGCTTCACTGCAAAAAGGCTTCATACAGGAGGCAGAAACAGGGCCAGACTACAAAGGAGGGCTTTAGAAATATCACCCAGGCATGCAGGGGCAGAGTTAGGGAAGCCAAAGCTCAGCTTGAACTGGCAAGGACATCAAGGGCAATAAGAACTTCAGTCTCTGCATGAGCAGTAAAAGGCCAGACAAGGAGATGTGGGCTCACAGCTTAGTGAGGTGAGTGATTTTTCTTGCAGCGGACACAGAAAAGGCCAAAGTCCCTAACGCCGCCTTTGTCTCTGTCTTCACCACCAAGTTCTCACAGCCTTTGGTGCTTAGTGAAAGGGCTCAAGGAGGACAGGAATGACAAGCAGCAGGTAAAGACTGACTGAGGGATTATGTGCAAGAATTCAGACATCAGGGAGGACCCTGGCAACTGGAGAGAGAAAATGTCCTGCTCATCTTCAAGAAAAGCCCAAAAGACAATATGGACACCTACAGGCTTGTTGGCTTCACTTTGGTCTCTGTGGAAATTATGGAGCAAATCCTCTTGGAGCTCATTTCCAGAGAGGAAGGTAGTTGGGAACAGCGGGCCTGACTTTGTTGAGGGTAAATCGTACCTAGCCCACCTGATTGCCTTCTGTATTCGAAGGACTGCATTTGTGGTTGAGAGGAGAGCAGTGGATGTCATTTGCCTCAACCCCAGTAAGGTTTTCCACAGTCTGCCACAACAGTCTTCTTTCAAAGTCAGGACATTGAGGTCTGAATAGCTGGACAATTTGGTTGCATAAAAGCTGGTTGGATGGTTGGGTTCAGAAGGTGGTGGTTAATGGGACTTACACTGTCTATAGGCCAGTGACAAGTGGAGTAATTCAGGGATCTGTGCTGGCCTCTGTCCCATTTGAGATTTTTATCAGTAACCTGGAGGAGGTGACAGACAGTTCTGGTCTCAAGTTTGCAGATGATTCCAGACTGCAGGAACACACAGTCAGGTCAGGGCTGCCATTCAGAGGGACCTAGCCAGGCTGGAGGAATAGACCAGCGGGAACCTCATGAAATTTATCAAGGACAAACACCAAGTGCTGCCCCTGGGCAGGAAGCTCTGGTGCAAGGACACAGGTTGGTCCCTGCCCAGCTGGGAACAGCTCTGCGGGAAGGGACCAGGGGGGCCTTGGCCAGCACAGGGTGGGCTTGAGCCAGGAGTGTGCCCTGGGTGCAGGAACGGCCAACAGCACCCTGGGCCACCTGGTACAGGAAAGACATGGGGTAAGTGGAGTGAGTTCATCGGAAGGCCTCTCAAGCCAGCTGAGGGCCAGAGCACTTGCCCTGTGAGGGGAGGCTGAGGGATCAAGTCTTGCTCAGCCCAGAGAAGAGATGGCTTCAAGGGAGGCCTAACAGCAGCCTGCCAGGACCTGCGAAGGAGTTATCAAGAAGACAGAGCCATCCACTTCACAGTGGGACACTATGGGAGAATGAGACACAATGTGTCTAAGTTGGAACAAGAGCAGAGGTAGGATAGAAGAAAATAATTTTTCACGCTGGGGACAGTCAAGAACTGGAGCTGGCTGCCCAGAGAGGCTGTGCAATTTCCATCCTTGGAGAATTTTAAGACCTGACTGCTTAAAGCCCTGAGCAACCTGGTCTGACCTCAGAGCCCACCCTGGAGCTTGGACTAGATGTCCTCCTCCAGGTCCTTTCAACTTGAATTGTTGCTGTGATTCATTCTATGAATATTTTAAACCTACCTTGAACTTCCAGCTAAATTTATTTGTGATTTATTTGTGTCCTTGTGTTCTCGTGCTTCTTAGGCTTGTTCTTTGCCTAAAATAAATTTCATTCTGCAATGTATTAACTGAGAACAATAACATTTGCTCTCAACTAAGCAGAACAAGCCATGTTCTTCTGATTTCCTCCTGTGAAATAGACTCCCTACTCCTTTTTCATCCTAATATCCCCTCTCTGCACCTGTTCTGATTTCAATTCATCTATCTTGCATGTAGATGATCACAGTACAAATCCAAATGCAAGTCAACAAAGAAATATTCATATCCTGTACTAGGCACTTTTGCTACCTAAAACATTCTACAGGACAACACAGCCTTAGATTTCATTATTTTTTTACAACGCACCCTGCCCATACTAATCCTGTCACTGTTTATAATTTCCTGATCTTGCTTTCTACATATAGAAATACATAAATGTAGACATATGCAAAATTATTGTGCCATAGAAATTATTAATGATGATTAATCCGACTATTAAAAAGGCTTTCCTGATATTTGCTCTAAACATTTCTCTCACTACTAATTTTCACTACTCTTAATTGGACCATTTTTTTCCCTCAGAAGCTGTTAAGTTGTTCTAGACCCAGATGCCTGTCAAATATTTATACACAGAAATCTTGTCCTCTCTTAAATTACCTCTATTGATTTTTTCTGGTGAGTCATTTTGTCCTGGTTTCGGCTGGGATAGAGTTAGTTTTCTTCTTAGTAGCTGGTATAGTGCTGTGTTTTGGATTTAGGATGAGAACAATATTGATAAAACACTGCTGTTTTTAGCTGTTGATAAGTAGTGTTTATACTAAGTCAAGGGCTTTTCAACTTCTCATGTCCAGACAGGGAGGAGGCTGGACGGGCACAAGAATTTAGGAGGGGGCACAGCCAGGACAGTTGACCCCAACTGACCAAAGGGATATTCCATACCATAAGATGTCATGCTCAGTATATCAACTGGGGGAAAGCTGACCGGGTGACTGCTGCTCGGGAACAGGCTGGGCATCAATCAGCGAGTGATCAGCAATTGCATTGGTCATCACTTGTTTTGGATATTCTAATTCTATTATTACTATTACCATTATTCTTGTTTTCTTCCTTTTCTGTCCTATCAAACTGTCTTTATCTCAACCCACAAGTTTTCTCACTTTTACTCTTTCAATTCTCTCCTCCATTCTGCTGCGGGGGGAGTGAGTGAGCGGCTGTGTGGTGCCTCATTGCTGGCTGGTCTTAAACCACGACACATTTTTTCCCAGCACCCTAATTATTTGGATGTGAATGAAAAAGATTTCTTTACAACAAAATGTTTTCATATAGTTCTCAATTTTGTTTTTAGGATCCTGTAAAAAGACCACTGATCTATTCTTTAAATCCCAGAGATCACAGGTACCTAAAAGGTCTGAGACATAACCTTTTAAGTACATTGATCACAGAATGCCTTATTCTCTTTGTATTGCAAGTGCTTTTTGAGATGCTAACTCTGATCTCAGTTTGGTCATGTGGAGTTGTGGTCCTTCTGGGAAAGGCGGCTTCATTTAAGGAGTAATTAAGAACAAGTAATTCCAGTGATACAGCAGGTTTCTCTATCATAGTTTCTCTCATTTTGTTTCTCCACAAATTCCTCCTTTGGGAAATTGTTTTAAGATAATCTAGAAGTGAATTCTCATAGTTTCTCAATGAGATTGCCTGTCTTATGTTGGTAATTTGCCATGCAGGAGATAAATCGACTTTTTTTGAGATAGCATTTTGCTGTTCATGGCTTATGTACTGCTTTTCACCTTAATTGTTTAAAGAGCAGTAAGTCATCTGTAGATTTAGTAAGCATAAATTTGAGTTTGTGAGACAGTAACACAGACTGCTGGGCCCTGTGGAGATTTCATTGGCTAAATGTTTATGAATATATAAAGAGCTCTTAGCTCCAATGCTTAATTTCTTTCTCCCTTCCAAGTGTAGTTACAGAAGCCTCCTGTGTCTGATCTTGGTATGTGAGCTGCTTATAAAGGGAAGCCATGCACTGATTCCAGCACCATCCTGTTGATCCCTCAGAGGGAATTTTCCAGCTCCAGCACTCCAGCTCCTGCACAAAATCACTCAAAATTTTTCAGCCATTGGTTACACCTTCTTTTGAAAAAGAAAAATGTTTGACTGTGTACTGGGTGCAGGTGCTCAGTACTGGGGGAGGTGGGGATGGGAGCTGCAGGGGCAGCCTCTGTGAGGAGAGGCTGGGGGGGGCCCA
>NW_009610253.1:4697-8319 GCF_000690535.1 Cariama cristata
TGTACAGACTGACTGCCCCCCCCGCCCCCCTTCCCCATCCTCCTGCACTGCTTAGGGGGAGGATGTAGATGAGTTCATAGTAAAGGGGTGAAGCTGAGCCTGGGAAGAAGTGGGGTGGGTGGAAGGAAGATGGTTTAGATTTTGTTTTTGTTTCTTACCATCCAGCTCTATTTTAATTGGCAATAAGTGAAATTAATTTTCTCCATGTTGTCTGTTTTTTGTTCATGACAGTAATTGCTAAGCGATGTCCTTGTCTTTATCTCGATGCACATGCATTATCATTTTATTTTCCTCCCTCGTCCTGTTGAGGAGGGGAAGAGAGCAGCTGGGTGGGAATCTGACAGCCACCCAAGGTCAACCCACCACAAACTGTAGGGAAGCTAGCAGTCTCAGAGTCATTTCAGCCCTGCTTTTTCATCTTGATCTTCAACAGACAATTATTAACTTGGGAATTATTTCCATTTCCATTTGATTAAATGATATTAGAATTTTTGCCGTGCGACAAAAACAGAGAAGCAAACTTCACAGCATTGATTAGTTATCATGGTAAAGATTAATATTGGCTCATTTTTAATATGATGATTTGTTACCTGGCAAAATTAAGGCTCTGCATCATTTCTACTTCAGTTTCCATTAGGATTTATTTTTATTCCAGAATTTGAAATGCACATTTATTCTTTTTTTAAAAAAAATATGGGATATCAATGTCCTATAGTTAGAATATAGAAATACTAGAAATTCACAGGCTGCTAAATTCAGCACCACTGCTCAGAAGGTAATGTCATTTCTGTGCACAGGCACAGCACCAGCACTCTGCAGATCTTAGAGACTTGAGAGGAAATATAAGTCTCTTCCCCTGTCTGTGTCATACTTGTGTCTGACATCTTGCATGTCCATGTGAGAGAGCTAAAAGAAAAGTTTGCTTCTTCCCTTATGTCTAGTAGAACACTCACTGGACTTCCTGCTTAAAGGCAAGGGATGATATATCCCTTCCTTACTTTCATACACCTGAACTGAGCTACAAACAACAACAAAATAAAGACAGAAAAGAAATAATACTTGACTTGTGTCAACATTCTTTTTTTTTTTTTTTTGGTAGAAAGTTGTTCAGTTTAATCCTCATGAAAGTGGGAAAAAAAACAGTAGTGGATTAAAGTGAGAGTTTAAGAAAATACATTTAAATATATTTTTTTACTTAAAAATGAGTTTCCTCATCATTCAAAGACCTAAGAGTTAAACTATATTGTATACACCTCAGGTACAAATTGACAAAAAATCTAATAAACCAGACTATATAAAAAGCAAGAGACATTTTTTTTTCCCAGAAAAATGTATTTGTGTTTTAGCTCATCATATAAAAAACATTAAATTTAAAAAAGGTGTATATATTTTTTCAAGTGTTAATGGTTTCACCATTCATTATTAACTATATTCCAAAAGTCCTGTAACAGCAGGGTACATTATCCTTATCTGTGTAGCACGGTGAGCATAATCTTTACACTGAGGTCACTCTCATCACTACTTCCCCAGAGTCATTATCCTCTGATGAATCCTCCTGAGGTCTCATGCGGTTGAACAGATGTAACAATACATAGCCACACTGAAATCTTGGTGAGGTTAACTGTGTTGGATGAACTAAACTTCTGTTTCTAAATGCAGTCAGTGGTAACCACAATGTCCTTCCTGTTGAGGATTCTCCTCGATTGCTCTCTTCTATGTCTGTGGCTTTATCATAATTTAACACATCCCAGTGCAGATTCACAGCCCTCCAGCGCTTAAACACTCGATAAACAGATGCACCTTCATGTACTATCAGTCCTGAAATTAAGAAAAAAAACCAACAAAGAGTTTGTACAAAATATCAATGGATACGATTTTGAGAGCAAATAGAGATGTAACACATTGTAATGAATCTGACAATTGCAGAGCCTATTAAATAACTTGTAATTCTGATAATTCAAATAAATTGTACATACACAATATAACTGGTTATTCATGTGTTTAAGATTTGGAGGCAGGGACGTGCAGAAGAAATAGAATTGTTCTCGATGAAAGCTCAACATAACCAGTATTGGAATAATCTGAGCATGTCTAACTAAACAAAGTATTTAGATTTAAGTAAACCAATATAAAAGAAACTTACTGGCAGATTTGTAAATTGAGTGTTTATGCTAGTGTTATCCTTGTTCATGGCACGTACTATTTATTTACTGAGATTTGTACTCATTTAAGTAGATCTTTAAGTAGGTTAGCCCTTCTGTAATGAACAGGATGGTCTTAAATTTATTTAAGAGTGTTTTGTAGAATTCAGTACACATACAAAAAAATTTAACTGTTTTCACATTCTTAGTTCAACTTGGGAGCACATAAGATTTGTGAAAACCTGAAGCAGCTGTAGGTATAATGACTTTCCTGTCTTGTTTCAGTAGAGCAAGAAGAAATGAAATGTTATTATTAACTATGATGAGCATGGCAACGATGATAGGCTTTCTTATTTTTCTTTAAAATTCAGTATACAAAAGTTGAGAAACATCTTCTTTGTTGAGACCCAGGAAATCTTTTAAAAGGTCCTTCAAGGAAAGTACAGATTATCTGGAGTCCTCAACAGACCAATCTGCTTATGAACTTCCATGTAGCTAATACTTATGCTTATTGTATACATTCAAGCAATTTATTTACTTAAATGGAACTTTTATTTTTCGTATGTATGTATGTATACATATTTCTACACACACTATCTATGTGTATTTCAAATATGGATTTACTGGGAGATGCATGGGGCTTCAGCCTTATTAGGTTTTTCCTCAACCAGTCTAGTAACTGATATGGTTCTGAGCAGCGTCACATGTTTTCTCTGGCTCCCTGCTTTAGGAGGAGAGCAACCTGCCTACCCAAAAACATTTATAAATCGTTTGTCCAGTGTGTTTGTTGCCTAAAATTTTCCTATACATAGCCACATCTATAATATGATCTGTGGTGCCACAGGCTACAGTCTTTTATTCCAAGAAATTGTATATCACCTGTTCCTACACAACGAAATTGTGATTTAAATGTCTGAGGTCTCTTATCATGGTTATCTGATACTAGAAAGGAAATATTCAAAGAAAGATGACACAAGCAGAAAGGATGATAAAAACATTTATATGAACAGCAAACCTCAGATTCAAGTGCAATAATTTGCAGATAGTAATGCCTACACTAACACATTTTTAAACATCATCACACTGAAAGATGGAGAAACGCAAAGAATGCTTTCAGAAGGACATGATAGCAAATGTAGCATCTCTGTAAGGCTTTCAAGTTGCCTAGAATTCATTGAAGTATCCGATACAGCATAACGAACACAATATAAACTTAATGAAATGTTAAATATTCTAAATGTATTTTGTATCAGCATAGCATTTTAGTGAAAAATTTTCTTGATTGCAAGATGTCTATCATCTTCATCTTCATCTTCTCAGATATATACAAAGCAACCTCTCCTAAAAATTTAGCACCCATGTTAATACATAAATGCACCTTCAAGACTGGCTATATTGTCTTAAAAAGGATAAATGTGTTTGATCACGAACAGAATCTACAAATCAAGTAAGCCAAGGTTTTATCACTGTGACAAAGTCCC
>NW_009610253.1:8344-11264 GCF_000690535.1 Cariama cristata
GTTGGATTTCCTATAAAATTATAAGGGAGATAAGCATAATTTTCCCTCTGGAAAATGTCACTGGATCATAGTATTCTTTGGTCCAGTTTCCGTCAAGACTGTGATGAAGGAAAACTGAGAGAACCTTTTTACCCCAAGGTAAAGACTTTTGATATCTTCCTGCACTCCACTGGAATCTGAACGATGTATTTCAGAATACAGAAGGAAGCAGTTAAGAAAGGCTCATTGAGGTATATGAAGTACATTTAAACAGTCAAAAGTATCCTCCCAAAATCATGACAGAAAAAGTGATAGGAAAACTTCTTCTAGGGAGTTCTTTTTTACCCTTTTGAGCTTTCAGGATTTACTGAAATTACGTTTTCAAAGTTTTTTCAACAATGGCAAGGAAGATAAGTGTTCTTTAGAATGGTACCTGTTAGTCACATACACTCTAAAAGAGCTGCCGATCAAAGGATCAAATATTGCAAGGCTTGAAATAAAGTAGTCAGATTCCGCAATGTTGAAGGAGAAAAGGAGCACTTTTGTAATTCCTCACATATAAAGCTTTATTTCCCATCTGATAAAACTACAGATTGAAAAAAGACCTATGTGGAAGAGGCAAAAGAATTCCAATAGATCTTTTGTCTCTTTGAAAGGTATTTTTCAGGGGGTGGGGGGAAAAAAAGCTCTCAGCACCAACAGTTCCAAGACCACAAACAAGAGGAAATCTAGGTGAGGTTTAAATGCTGGAGATTTTCCAGGTCGAGAGAAGTTCTGATGGTCAAAATGTAAGTAGCCACTAAAGTGAAGCTGTAAGAAAATGGCAAAGAATCTCCTTTTTCTTAAGAATTCCACAGCAATGAACGAGGATATGAGAGAGAAAACAAGGATAAATCCCTGAATAATACTGACTTGTTCCAAATACCATGATTTCAACAGCACAGAGGACATAGTTGCATAGTCTTAGGGGAAAAAAAATTACTTGTTTGCCTCAGATGATCCCAAGAGGAACTGTTAGAATTCACTACTGTTAGCTGTTCTGTCATTCTGTCCAATTAATATCTACAAGGAACAGAGTTTTGGGATGATGGACCTGGCAAAATGTCCTGAAGCTCTAAGAAGACTTTACCTTCAGGATTTGTTTCTAAAATGTAGGGATTGTAGCGAGATCCAGACAATAGGATTACGGAGAGATAATAATTTTATTTTCTTTTATTGCCAAGTACTATGAGATTCTTTCACTCTATCCAAAGGATTTCTTACCCTGAGTCACAAGATCACTTGACATTTTTCATACTGAATGTCTTTACAAGCAGGCAACTCATCTTAGTTCGTTCAGATTTGGTGGTATTAAGTTCCCACGTTGTCTTATTTGTCACACTAATCCTACTTATTTAGGAATGGTCCTCCCAGAAACATCACAAACTTTTACCAGAGAATAAAAGACCCTTTTCAGAAACAGACTTAACCACTGGATAAAATGCCATGTCTTAATACTATTCTAGGGCCCACAGATAAAAAAAAATGCAATAAATTGCTCAAAGCATTAAAGTGAATCATGTCCACTCTAACAATAGTAATGTAACTCTTTCTAAACTATTTAGAACTAGATGTAACGTGAGAAAAAAAGAGTTTCTGAGTACAGAAATATTAAGTGCCGGTAGATGTTTTAATTACAAGTAATTTCACCCTGTATATTTTAAAACTAAGGAGTTGTTACACAAATGTTGCTAGGCATCAAGGTCCCTGGTAGGGAAGAAAGAGGCTTTCAGAGGGCTATTCACACTTCATGTTGGCTCCCATCTCTTACTCCCTTGCGATAGTACTACTGGCACCACTCATGTTTCTAGTGCAATGTTACAACTGCTTTTCATGCTCTAAAGGAGCTGCACTGTTGTTCTGGGATTGGAAGTGAACTGTTATTATTTGTGAGAGATTTTGTTAATGTTAGAATCATTTATGACCTTTAGTTATGATTATATTCTGGTGAAAATATATAAAATTATATGATTTCACTGTTAGGAGAAATAATTGCTAGGTCCAAAAAGCAGAATGGCAAAGGCTTGGTATACTGTCCTTCAGTGGCTAAATAAGGGGTTTATATTATTAATTGCTTTCATATTACCTCATGAACTCACTCCCTTTGGTAATCCCTACATGGACAATCTGATCCTCGCACTATCACTGCAATAGTTCGGGGTTTTACAGGAAGAAGTTCTAAGTGATTAAAATGTTCAAGGTTTGCCTTAGGAAAACTTCTACCATCAGCAGGTTTCAAAGACAACAGCTTTACACCCAGCTTAGATGCAGAAGTACAAACTAGTGACTTGTAGAGTTGAAGTTAACACTGATAAGTAAAAATGATCCTGTTAGGAAGAATTCTGGAAAAATTTAGAGTAGAACAAGGAGAACAATGGACACCAATAAAATATGTACACTGGAATGAATAGAAGATGTTATATTGGTGATATGTAATCTTTGGGGTATTTCTTTTGGTGAAAAGTAAAACATGACCAATAATTAAAATGCAAGTTACATATAATTTACTTGATAAGAAAGTGGGTGGTATACTACATATGGTATATACATCAGTTGTTGGGAAAATAAATTAATATGTGCAAGTTTTCAAAGATGTCATATAAATATGTCAGTACCTTTAGGCAAACTGCTTTTCAAAATAATGACAACAAAACACTTCAAAAAGTGCAGACATTAACAGTTCACAAATGACCAAAAAATATTAATATTGTTTATGCAAAGCTATAGGGAAGCATAACTGAAGGCAGCTGGAATAAGTCTTGGTCATACCACCAGTAACTCAAGCACTTGTCTTGAAATATGTGCTGCACAGAAAAACCCGTATGTCTGCATACATTTTTCATTGAAACAAAGAGAGATTCCAGTGGGAGTATAGGTATTCACTCACTGTAAATCCTGCTGA
>NW_009610253.1:11295-17561 GCF_000690535.1 Cariama cristata
TGCTGAAAACTAAGAGAATGCCATGGATGACTAAACACAAATGAGAGGAGAGGAGATACTAAGCGAGAACTGTGGCTGGTTGTAAGCATTACAAGCTTTATGATATAAGAGATTATATATAATATGCAATGCTAAAATCATATGTTAATGCCTTTGGGAAGTCATCAGCATAATGACCAGTTAAATGGACATAATGGACAATTAAAATCATTCATGAGTAATGATTACATCCATCTATTAGAGAAATTTATTTGAATGTTTTAAATTATTAATCTGAAATCCCTCACTTTAGGACAAAAGAAAAAGATAAAATTGAGTAAAGTTGAATATATTAATAAATATTTTCAGGAGTTATAAGAACTCTTGGTCTTACAAGCTTACAGATTGCAGATTACTTGAAATTATATGCAGAATAAGTGGGTGGAATGAATCTAGATCATCAGAATTCTGAATTACCAAACCTCCTTTATACAGTTTTCTGAATTTCTAGATACAGTTTAGTAATCTGTTAAGTCATATCTGCATTGAACCTCATAATTACAAAACAGTGTCCAAATATGTTTAATTATAGTCATCGTTACATAAAAATTTCCATGTATTATTTATGATAGGACTATAAAATACGCATTTATGTAATCACAGGCAAGTCAGTTTATCTGGTGGGTGAAGACAGCTGCATGTCTACTTTGCTCCTGCATGGTGCCAGTTAGGCGAGAAGCTCCGTAGCCATGTGAGGTACATGTTAGTTCAGCAGCTTCCAGTCCAGAGGTGGCTTGAGCCTGGCTGGTTTGAAAAGCAGCTACGTAACTGCATGTACCAATCCACTGAACGCTCACCTTCCAATAGTTTATTTCTATAGATAAATAGAAAAATAAACAATACCATTTCTCATCACCCACAGATGTTCTCAATTGACTTTGAGATTAATTTGGTTTAGGTGTTTTAACAGTCAAACAAATTGAACGAAATGGAAATAGTTTGAAAAAACTGGTTATTCCAACTAGTTGATGCATACCAAAGTAAATTTTTTACAACTGTAATCTTTGTGAAAAAAACAGAATTCTCTATAAAGGAAACGTTTAGAATGCCTGAAGCACATTTTGTCTTCACTTAGTGTTTTTTTAAACAAAAGCAAAAACCTCAATGTTGAGTGTTAAACTGGAAAAAGTGGTGTTCAGGAATCAGCATGTAAGAAGACATCTAGCTGAGCCCTTTTTTTCATTTAAAAGCTGAGCACTTGTCCAGAGTATTGAGACCTAGATGCTGTTAATTTTTCTGTCTGAGAAGATGCGGACTCACAGAAGAAAGCCTGTGTTCTAAAATATTCCAGGGTGGTCTTCTCTTAGAAAAACTACAAAATAAACAGAACTGCTGATCCAGCTGAAATATAAATACTTCTACAGTAATGGGATGGTTTCAATAAAAGATGATATGGCTTTATGATTGGAGCAAAAGCCTTGATATTAGGAATCATTCTGTTTCTTTGCACCTTATTGAGCAGAATTCAGCACTATCCTTCTGAATTCCCACACATGAGATTGGGATAACATCAACATTTATCACTCAGAAATCTCAAAGCAAACATCAGATAGCATTTGACTTCGGGATTTTCTTCGAATTGCAATTCTAAGAATGTGGTTTAATGTTTACTGCAATTATTAAATTTTCTTTGCAAATAACTGTAGCTACTCTAACAATCAATTCAAGGTTTTTTTATTAAATACTAAAGGGTTTTCTATTTAAATATTTCTGGGTCCAGTTTATTTTCAGAAATTTCAAAACTGGTCAAAATAACTTTGCAGTAAATTGCATTTTCTTTTATAAGATTTGAGCTTGAGTTAAACAACTTGAGATTTTTAACAGTAAAGTTACTGTAGTTAGCAATATTAGAGTGTTTCCTAACTGTTTATGATGTGCAAAGAACTCATGCCTGTCTTCTCTATTCTCTATTACTAGCACAGAGACCTATCTAAGTCTGTGCAACTTAATTTTGGACATGTAGTCTGATGACATCCTCAAGGCCTCCTTCTGCACTTCATGATGGTACAATCTAACGCAAAGTGGCATCAGTAGAAGACTTGACAGCATGCAATTTTACTAATTATTTTAATAATGTCTTTGTCATTTTCATTTATTTAACTTCCTGAACTTTGCTAGCCATCTATTTTTTCAAGAAATTGAAACTGATCCTGTTCTTACCACTAAGATCTTGGGGAGATACTTTGATGAATCTGAGAGTAAAGTCTCTTTGGTTCTTTTCTCTTTGCAGTATTTGTAACACTGTAAAAAGCAGTATTTGCCAAAGGTATCAGCTGAGAATAAATCTGCAAAGAACTGGAGTGATCAATTAGAGTGACCAATTAGAAAAATAGATATAGTCACAGTCTTAAACCACAGTCTGTGCTGTTTAAAGATTTTGAGCTTACCTATGCATACTAGATCCATAAAACCATACATTCCATAGCAGATTTGAAAAAGGATGTCCTTTCTTTGCCATACTGCATAAGGGCTGAAGGCTGACCATAGAAGCCAAGTCACACTTGCTACTAAGAACAGAGATCCTAGGATTACAGCAACCATCTGCACTTTCTCAACCAGTGTTATAGTAATGCTTTGCCACTAAAAGAGAAACAAAGTCGTATAAGATAAAAATGTTATTTTCTGTGATTGTACAGTCAACTCCACTTTTTTCCTGAAATCAGAAATTATTTAATATTTATACATATCTTCATAGATCTTTACTAATATCCTTGAAAATGACATTTTATATTTTTTTTCCTGTATTTCACTTGTAGTTAAAGTGAAACTAATAGTTGCTTCCCCAACCCTTCCAGCATCACTATCATCACCATCTAGCTGTGAACTTCAGAAGAATTAATAGTTTTATTGCTGTTTGGAATACATAGGCAAAAAAAGATTTAGTCTTAGGAATGGAACTGAACCTTTCATATTTGTAGGCTAATGAACAGAACAAAAAAAAAGTTGGGAAGACAATCTTAAGTATGTTTTATGTTACTGTGACAAATTGAAAGTGACAACTTTCCTTTCCATCTCAGCCCCTTAAAGTCTGAAGCCATTTTCCACTTTCCTCCTGCTCATCAAAGATGTTCCAGACATACCAAGGGAGTTGGCTTTCTCCGCATAAACCAGTGTTTACAGTACAAAGAGACACCTGCAACCTGAAGGCTCAGGAGGAGCCCTGAATGTAGGTAGCACAGGCATTTCTTTTCAGTGCACCCCAATTACGTCCACCTTTCCAGGGAAGTCTGTATCCTCTGTACATGAGGTGACTCAGATTTATGGTGTGACAAGATTTAAATGTAAGAGTATGCTTACTGAATTCTGTCAAGATAAGAATCGAAACAAAATTCTGTTAAAACAGAGTCACAAAAGCAAAACACAGCGTAAGGAAAGAATAATTCTAGATTACCCTTAACATGTATGGCCTTTCTTGGCCATAATTGTCTAAATTAGCTTGGCAGACTCCCCACTCTAGCCCCATCACCCATTCCAGAGCTAGTATGCAGACTTTGTATACTGCCATTTTTCCTGTTCGTAATTTTGAACATACCGACTCCCTTGTACAGTTGCAATAGGGAACAGGTGGACAAAGCTACTGAAGTAAGGGCTTTATTACCTCTATCCCCACCTGGCAATATTTTTTCCTTTTTCCTGTTACTTTCTGAAAGCCTTCTCTTTTTACCAGCAGTTGGGTACCCAGTACAGTATTATCATAGGCTGACAGAATAATTCAGGTTGCAAGGAGCTGCGGGAGGTCTCCAGTTCAACTTCCTGCTCAAAACGGCCAGTGATGAGATCAGACCAGGTTGTTCAGTAACACCTTGAAAGTAACACCTTGAAAACCTCCAAGCATGGAGACTATTCAGGCTCTCTGGGCAACCTGTTCCACTTATTGACTGTCCTCAGGTTGAAAAACATTTTTCTTAAAAAATATTTTTTCTTATATCCAGTCTGATCCTCTTTTGTTCCAAATTATGCTCTCTTCCTCCCATCAAATACCACTATGAAGAGCCTGGGTGAGCAATGACGTCCTCTGCCCCTTTCTTCTTTTTCAGTTTTTTCCATTAACTTTTCTACTGCTGCCTAATTTGTACATCTGTCTGGTGCTGCATGTTTTCTCTTGTTGCAGCCTTCTGAATATAATAGCACAAAAAGATAGCTGTATAACAATCTGTCTTGAAATACTGTCCTTTTATAATGAACTTACTAACTAGCTATTTCATTGAACTTCAGGGTTTGGAAGGGGGCTATTAATATTAAATAATACCTTTTTAATGGTAAAGCAAATATGGATACTCCTTTGTTAGACTTTTTTTATAAGGTCAAGGAAGGTCATTAACAAGCCACGCACAACAGAATGGTGTGAGCTTCTCATGACTCAGATACTTGTATACAGGATTTAAATGTCAGAACTGAAATTCATATAACTCTCTTTAGATTCTATAGGTTTATGTTTAACAAAATGATTTTTCATTTCTCAGCTGAAGCCACATATTGTGTCTTGGAAGAAAACTGTCAAAAATGCTATTGGTTATGTACCTCTTTCTATCTTCTTTCATTATCAGTGTGAGACAGACCTATAACAAATTTGTTCGCAATACTTGAAATCAAAGTACATTTACATGAAGTAAAGCTTTAACTGTCACAAAATATTAAAATGACAAATTCATGGAAGAAAGTGGCAAGAAATCGAAAATACTGTTATATCACTGAAATAAACAGCAGATCTTTCACAGTGCAATTTCAGCAATGCAGAAGTTCCTAAACTCACTTCAGCTTATTTTGATTTTCTTTTTTTTTAAACTTTGATTGTTTATAATTATTCTGCAAAGATAGCACTGAACAGAAGGGAAAGTAGTCCAGACATTTGGGATAAGTAATGTAGAATGCAGTCTAGATCTAAAGCCCACCCCTTATTCTAGTGGACAATGAATTTCTATTCTTATCTCCCACTCCCAACTAGAATCAACCACTCCTACCATCTTTTCTCATCTCATAAGGGCTTTCACTGGCTTTCCCCAGCTATTTCTTTCTAGAAAAGGTTGGCCTTGAAAAGTTCTAAGAAACATAGATTTGATCCTCACCTCTTCCTAGCATCTTCTCAAGAATGTATTCTAGTTATTTTGCTGTTCTCCTGATCAGATGAATTGTCTGTCAAGAATGCAAGCAATTGACTCTCTCAACCTCTATAAATTCAGTAATTCAAAAGATTCAGCATATTAGCACGCTACCAACCAGGAAGGGGAGCCACCTCAATTACTGAGAAAACACACAAGCATTCCACAGGCTGTAGTTCCTAAGTGCTTTGCCTTTAAAAATGAAGGAAAAGTTACAAAACAAAACAAAACACAACAAAATAAAACAACTAAGAACCCCAAAAGGGGACTGCATGTTTCCTTCTATTACTCACTTACTTTGGCCTTTGTGGTATTGACGGCCTCTCTTCTACAAAAGAAACTAGTCCTCCACCTTCCTCAATATGAACCATATTGAGGAAGCAATAACCAAGCAATTTAAACATTTTAGGAAAGTTTCCTCCCTATTAGTGTAATCTCTAAATTAAACTAATTGATGAGATCCCACAGTAGATAGAGGAGGAAGGACTGTGTGCATAAGATGGAAGACATTCAAGAGGCCCAGAAAGTTTTAGGCAAAACCGTCAATTTGCCTCCTAGTGCCATGCAGTCTGCACTATGAATCCAGTACCCTAAGGGTGATGGGGTGGGATGGACTGGGATTAAGCTCTAACATGTGATCAGTTTGGGGACCTCGGTTTCTGAGTATGTCCCTCCTTAGTGCTAATGGCAAGAAGACCATGGATGTTCCTGATGGTTAACTTACTTCAATTGAAATTTCCTCCTCCTTGCCCCGTTCCAATCAGTTTTGATTCAGAACAGTCTGAGATTGCCTCTTGGGAAATCAACATCCTGATTTTTCTCCCATACAAATTACAAAAAGTGAACAGATCTTACTAAGACAGGCATGTTTTTCACACAATGAAGAAGGTATTCTGTAGTTATGACGTTATTCACATGTAAATAAGTTTGGAAGGTTCAGTTCTTTACTTAGCCATGGACAGTATTAGCCATCAGGCAATGAGAGGAAACTACACAGGACTGTATTGTTTGATGGCATTGCATTTCATAACAAGGCTTGTGAAGAGGAACTGGAGCTGTGGTCACACTGTTTTCTTCTACCTGAAGTCTTACTCACAGCATAGCTAATATGTGTGAGTATCATAGAAT
>NW_009610254.1:0-221 GCF_000690535.1 Cariama cristata
AGCGAGAAGCTGTTGCACGCCTGGGGACCCAGCAGGAGCCGAGCGAGAGCAGGCGGAGGGGAAGGACGTGGTGTTTCCTCTGTGGGGCAGCTCTTGCTTCGTGTGTAGGGTGGCGGGTACTGAGGTCGCTGAGAGGGAAACTGTGGTTTTCCTTGGCACTAGCCCGGAGTGATCGGCTCCTTCTGTTAAGGAGGCTGATGGTGAAACCTGGTCGGTGCTGG
>NW_009610254.1:234-3906 GCF_000690535.1 Cariama cristata
CTTGATCGCACTGCAGAGACTTTAAGTCTCAGCTTCAAAATTGGGCGCTACAGAAATTCACACAAGGCTGGGAAAAAATAGCTGCAGGCTGTCTGGCATTCTTCAAAATACTGTATCTTGTCCATTCTTTTCACTTAGATCAAAAATAAAAAAGTCTAAAGTGGAGTCAACGTCAGGCCTTATGGCATTGCTTGGAGCATTGTTGTTTATGCTGTTCATCCTCATTGTGTTTTATTTCTCCTCTAGCAGTCAGAAGTGGACGTAATGCAGTATCTGGACTAGAAGGGGAAAAATGCTTGAAGTATATGCAATATAGTAGCTTTTCATCAATTCTTCTTGCGTACTTTGCAATAATTAGCATGGCAGCTAGTGGCTTGTCTAGTTTAATGAGTATTGGTTCATTAGGACAGCAGGTGTTTCTTGTTTTTGTTGTATTGTATAGCAACTCCTGGGGAAATGAAAAGAGAATATAGAGTTAAAACCATTGGTCTGCCTACCCTGGTGGAGCTAGGGTTGGAGAGAAGCACACTGACTTTTAATCAGATGGGATCTTTTTCTTTATTTCTCTTTTGTTTTTCTTAAAAACTTTTTGGGGAATAGACTTTAGTCATTTTTGTGAAGGAAATCCTAGTTGGGGGGCTGCTGCGTACCACTAACGTGTGCCTGTCCAGCACAGTAAATGCTGCTACCAGCTCTTAGTGAAGAGAGAATAGAAGAGAAATGGGAAGCGCCTCTCCTGTGGCCTAGTCTGGGTGCCTCTGGCAGGGTGCGTGGTGTTAAAATTCCCTGTGGTGCTCTCAGGCTTGCTCTGGAGGCCTTGGAAGTACATGCTGATGGAGCCTCGCTGTCTTTACTGCAGCATTAACTGGAGTTGTAGCTTAGAGGTTCTTCCTTAACTTCACTTGTATCACAGTGTAGAAACTTCTAGGTTGAAGTAAATGACTCTGAACTCCATCCAGTAGGCCTATCTGAGGTGATAGGTGGAACCTCAGCTGACTGTTCGGGTGGCAAAGCCATAGTGACTGGTGTTGAAGTCTCGCTCTGTGTGGTTTTTTGCCTGGGAGCAGTAACTCAGGTGTGAGAACTACAGATGGTGCCCGTGCAGGCGGGGAGTGCCAGACCCCTTATCGGGGGGCTGGGGAGGTGCCTTCCCTCTAGGAAGAGGGATGGGGTGGAAGGAGGTGTGCCACAAAGAAATGAAAGTGTGTGTTTATTTTACTACATCCCTTGATATTTCCCTAAATTCAGCCCATCCTAAACAAAGGCATCTGTTCTGTTGTGCTTGCAGCAGACAATCGGTGTGCTGGCTGGGCCAAACTCAGAACTACTTACAGAGACCAAAGGCAGGAGTATCTCTCCTACAGCAATAATACACCGTATGCATTTTTGCAAAGAGGTCCTGTGCAGCTCTTTATGTTCGCTCTTGCTAACCTTTCTGATGCAACAGCAATGAAATAAATGGCTACAGCAGAACTGTTTGTCTCAAGGGAAACTTGTTGGAAGTACAGAGCTTTGGAAGCAGTTGAGCAGTCGTGACTTTCTACGGTGCTGGCACATTGGCGCTGGCCAGCTCCTGGTATTCATCTCTGATGGGGCTTGTTGGAAACGTCAAGCTCTGCGGTCCTGCTCCACAAACCCGAGTTGAGCCCTTATTACATGAGCCTGAGTTAATGCTTTACCTTCCATGGGGTTTTGATCTGGTACTAATTTAAATGCATCCAGTTCAACTGTGTGTAACCTCTGAGGACTTTTGTTGGATGGAATCCAGGCTGTGGGAGCTGTGAAATAGCTGCTTGCAGCAGGTGCCCTGCTCTTCTCTGCTGCTGCAGGTAGTCTCACTTGCCTTTTGGGGCTGGCTGGCCTGGAGTCTGTAGGAAGCACCAAGCCCGTTAAACGATTCCCCTGGACCATGGTTCCTGAGAGTGCTTCAAGCTAATGCTGGGGAAAAGTGTACCAGTCTCCAGTGCTCCACTGGATTTGGCCCTTTGCTTTTAGAAGACCACTCTGGAGATTTCTGAGTCTGGGAGTGAGGCACAGGCATGTTCTGGGGAAACCATCGCTGTCCTGCATTGACATCACGGAGTCATTATTGATCCCACGCAGAAAGAACATTAGGTAATGCTGCAATCAGACCAGAAACGTATAAATCTGGCATGAAAACTCAGATAAAAGCACGTCCTGTTCCTCCCTCCAGGGCCTCCCTTTCCCTTCCCTTGCTCTGTGTTCTCTTGCAGTGCTACGTATTTTTCAATAGAGCTCTTGGCTTTTGTAATGTTTACCAACTTTTCTTGATTGTGTCATAAACAGTCTCCCTCTTGCTCATTAATGTCACTTCAGCGGGTACCTGACCTGAATGTGCATCGGGCAATTAGAGTGCTCTCTGAGCACCGTGGGTCTTTCTAGAGAAGGCAACTTTTTCCTGTTTGGATGGGAAAACTCAGAAGGAAGAAGTGTTGGCCTTCCGACATGGAAGGCAGCGAGAGCGGGCATAACTGAGCACGGTGGTTAAGGCAGAATAAACCACTGTTTGCAAAGCAAATTGGGAAGAAAGTCCACCATTGGGGGGGCCTTCCCTCTGGAGTGGTTCTTGTTCATCTTGCACATATCCAAGGGATCACAACACTGATATATTCTGATAATTTTCCATGCTGCTAGTACTTGTAAACTTTCAAAACTTTGTGAGTCTGGACTTTATATAATGCTAAAAGCAGTGTTGCCTTTTGTTCGTTCAAAAGGAAAAGGAAAAAAAAAGTTAACTATTGCTTGCTTTTAAGATACACTTATCTTCTTTCTAAGAGGTGGTATTTAATTGTATCTGCCTCGGAGGTGAAAATTAGCACCACCAGCAGTGCTAGTTTTGGTGTTCATTAGGAATTTTGCTGAATACTCAAGTGTCTGAGCCTTCTGGTGATAACTACTGGCTCAGTATTAACTTGGGCTGGATTTGAGCAGCAGTGTGGTGACAAAGAGCTTTGTGCCTTGCTGCAAATCCTCTGAGCCTGAGGGCTCGAGAGTTCTTGGCTGACGGGAGGACGGCAGAGGAAGAGTGTGATTAGCTGGTTCTGTGGGACTGGGAAGGGGCTCAGGTGAAGGGATCCCTTTGAACTTGCTAACGATACCTCTGAACTACTGCCGTAGCAGCTCTTGCAGACCCTGGAAATAGCTGAGGTGGTGGCAGGGTTCAGGAGAGGGAGCACGGCTCACCCAAGCAGCTGGCTGAGCGCCTGGCTGTTGGGGACCCCAGCTGCTGCCACCATGCCGTGAGTGACCTGGGGGCTGCTCGGCGCTTGGTCCGGCCGTGGGCACATCGGAGCGAGCAGCGCTTTGCCCCGCGCCAAGCAGCCAGGCTGAGCGGGTGGCAGTGCCAGCGAGGAGCTCGCAGGGCTGGCTGGGGTGCTGATGCCTAGGGTAGCTCCTGATGGATGGATGGGAAGTAACCACTTGTATGTCTTTGCTTTATGGAAATACTTGGAGCTGGTGCAGATGACATCTGTTAAGTAAGCAGGACCAATGCAGAAAATACGTTTACATGATTTTAACCTGTTTGAGCTTGCAGGCTATTTTACCTGCTCCTTGTATCTTTGACTTGCTGGCAGATTTCCTCTGTCTCCCTATTCTGATGTTCCAAATTGTCACAGCTGTCCTCTTGTCTCCAGGTAAAGATTTTCCTGC
>NW_009610254.1:3937-4540 GCF_000690535.1 Cariama cristata
AAAATGACGGCGTCATGAGTGCTGTGATGGAAGGTAGCCTGTCCTGGATGGGCAGGTTTGTGAAGTTGGCATCACAGTGAAAATGTGGTGTTCTGCACCACCAGAAAGCTGGGAATAACCTTTTTTTTTGTCTATCTAATCCATAGATCAACTTGAAATTGCTTGATTATTACATTTGAGAATGCTCTTTTAGAGGTTTCTGAAAGATTACAATTTTCTTTTGTAGGCCTCCGCAGTCAGTCTCCATTAGGCAGAAGGATGTGAAAAACGGGACAAACGTTTCTAAAATAGCTGTGCTGCATAATAGGTGGCCTGAGCAAAAATTATATGATAGCTTAGCATGTGGTGTTGGTTTTGTTGACATCTGTTTTGGGACATTTGAACAACTCGCTTGTAGTTTCAGCATTTGTGAGTAATGTGGTCATCCCAACGTGGAGCCAAGCAGAACATTTAGTCTCCACCGCAGCAGGGAGAGGGACCCTTGCTGGTCAGACCTCGGAATGGGAATCGGCATCTGGCTTTGTCCCATGTTTCCCCAGGACTTTGGGCATCCTTTTTGATTCTTCTGTGTTTCACCTTGTGGGATGTGGGGAAAGGAGCTCT
>NW_009610254.1:4571-14449 GCF_000690535.1 Cariama cristata
TTTGGTCTCTGATGTTAAATGGGTAGGGGATATGCCTCGTACCTGTACAGTGCCTAGCACAGCGTGATCTCCATCTTACTTCTGACCTCTAGGTGCTGCTGCAATACAAACAATTGTTGTCCTCAGGGCGTTAATTTGGCTTGTATGTAGACATATCAATCGAGGTGAAATGATAAGAGGGATTCTTTATCCCAAAATCCTTCACGTACGAGGCATTTGGGCCAAGCAGACTAGAAAGAGGACTGTGTGCATTGGCCACGTGTTGGTGGGTTATGTGGTGTTTGCTCCTGTGTCAGCTGAAGTCAAATAAGCTTGTGTGGCCTGAGGGCACCCCTTGAAGCCAGTTCCCTGTGAGAGGAATGTTAACTCTCTGATTTGTCACCCCAGGGCCTAACTGAATGGAGAGCTGGGTCTGGAAGCAAGGCAGCCTTTGACCATTCCCGGCTGGGATGTTGTCTGTGAAGCATGGATGAGCCGTGCTACCTGGTGCTCCATGACGAGCTACTGAGGTGCCTTTTGCTGGCTGTTGCATTAGTCACCAGAGGCATCCTTCCTGGGAAAGTAACTGAAAGAGCGTTCTCCTAACAAGGGAGAAAGGATGCTGTCTGGAAAGGGTTCCTGTAACCAGGAGATTGATGGGGGCCTGGCTGGGGCAGTCTTAAGGACAGAGAAAGCCCTTGGTGCTCTCAGCTGGAGGTGTGTTTGAAGCTTGAGCGAGGACAGAGGAAAGGCAGCAGGGAAATGGCAGACCTTCCCTCGCAGCTCTGCAGGACCACCCTGCAGCCACCTGCCCAGCCCTCCTCACCCTGCCTCAAGGTGCATCTGGGGTGACCCTGACTCGTGTCCTGGGTCCCCTGCACAGCCGGTGACCTCCTAGCTTGTCCTGTAGCTTCCCACATTCATGTTGTTTTAACGTGTCCTCAGGGCACAACTTTGTTCCTGCACCATCGCCACGTGCAGCTTGCGCTTTCCCAAGAGCAGATACTGGTATGTCTCAAACCTCATCTCCCTGTACTCTCGTGTTCCAACCCTGCTCTCTACTCTGTGCTGTCTTGCCTCTTCTCCAACAGATCAGGCCTTCTGTCACCAGAGCATATAAACTGTATTTTTTGTGCTGGTGTGGTTGCTTTTTTGCTTCAACCTTGCTTGAAGAACAGGTTTGAATGCTGTTAGGTCTTAGGCTGCAAGAAGCCACCAGCAGCAAGTTTCCTCAAGTGGAGGGATGCATCTTATTTAATTCTTGATGCTGTTTTGCTTTAAAAGCAATTTTGTCTCCAAATTGCTGCTCAGATATGCCTATTTTTCCCCCATTTCCAGTCCTGCTCTGTGTATTGCTTTTATCAGGCAGCCTAGCTTCCAGAATTCAAAGCCACTTCCCTGTTATAAAAAAACATGCCAACCAAAGTCCTGAAACAAAAATTCCTCCTGCTTCTGGGCATGCAGGCTGCGTAGCCCGACCACAAAGTGGGGCTGTTGAATTCTGGGCCCGGGCTATTTATATTGTCAGTGGGAAAGCTTTCTGTTGACTGAGCTGCTCTCTCCCTAAAGATACTTTTAATTAAATGTTATTTGACAGATTGGACTTTCTAACTGCCTTAGATTTAACTGGTATAAGTGGGCTATTTTTTTCCCACTGAAAGCTGAAGAAAGTAGGAATAATCTTGCTGGAAGGCTACTTGCATTGAGTCACATCTATCTGTTGTTTAATGTATTAAGCTGATAGTGTTAAAAAAAAAAAAAAGCAATGCAAACACCACAACCTGAAAGGTAACAGTCCTGCCAGTGCTTGGTGAGGAGAAGGGGATGCCAGCTGCCTCTGGCTTGGAGCGCAGCAGCTCTCTAAACAATGCCCAGCAACGTTACGCAACTACCTAGGGAAGGAAGTGAAAATTTATCATTACAATGCAGTTTCAAGGGCAATATTAAATGAGCAATTTGCAGCACAACCCTGTACTTAACTGACTTAACTAACTTTTCCTGGGATAAAATGACAGGCCTGGTAAGGGCAATAGCCATGGCCTCTGCTCCCACCAGGAGTGGCACAAACAGGCTTTTTTTTGGAACTGAATCTGAGGCATTGGGCCGAGAACCTTGAAAGTGGGCAGCCAAACCAGTATAATGGCCTGATCCTGCAAGTGCCTGACTGATCCCTGTCCCGTTGAAGCCTGGGAAAGGGGGAGCGAGCATGTGCTGAAGCATCTCATTGATATTTGATTACTATTCCTTATTTCACTGGAAGCAATAAAAAGACCCCTCTGCAAAGCCCTAGACATTGGAGCAGCAACACAAACCCTGAATGAATTACTTGGAAGGCAGTGCTACTATCTGATCGCTACCTTCAGGGTGGAAATAAATAGCTTAAAAAAATCTGCTATTCCCAGTTTTCTTTCAGCAAGAGGATTTTGCCCAAGGATGACAGGCACTGGAACCACAGGCCTTTCCTTTCTGACTCTGAAATTAGAAATGATATGTCTAAAGAAGCTTCATCTTCTGCTGTGAGTCAGTAGCTCTGTGCAGCTGCTAAATCTGAAGGAATTTTGAATGAAGGATCTTGGGTTGTCTTGTCTCCCTTCATGCTTTTCTGTTACCCTTTGCATTTACACCCTGTGGAGTGGCCAGAGGGGCTCTTCTCTGTGAGTTTGGGGCTAATGCATCTTTCTTCCAGATGCTGCAGAAAAAAGATTAAGAAAATGGATTTAAAATGAGGAAAATACCTATGTTATTGGTATAACATAACTCGGTGTAGAAGCCATTTCATGTTGAGCCCTGGCTCCACCTGAGAGCAGATGTTTCATCTTGGAAGCTGCTTTTAAAAATGTATGGATAAAACTTAGCGCCGTCAGTTGATATATGCAGTTTGCTCTCTGAGCTGCAGAAAATGATGGCTGTGTTATGCTCCTGGGAAGCAGCTTTGAACACACGCCGTGCGACAGGGCTCTTCTCCTGCCCTGGGGATCCAGCTCTGTTTCCCTCCCACGCTCTGGCTGCCAGGGAGCAGAGCGAGATGGCTCCTGCGAAAGCGAAGCGCTGCCCCTCGGAGCCCCTTCCCTGGACGCTGTGCAGGGCTTGCTGTGGACACAGATCTGGCTGCTAATTCGTGATGAGACCTGGGGCAAATGATTTCATTTGCAGCCTCGCTCGTGCTTGCCTGCCCCGTGTAGCTTGTGGAGGAATGACTTCTGCTATAGGATTGCAGCAGACTCAGCATGGCGAGATCAGCTTTGCCGTGGGGCTCGCAGGTGTGGCCACACAAATAATTAATGGTTGTGTTGAGCTCGCCATGCATGTGTGGTGGGGTTCCTCCATGCCTTGATTAAAAAAGCTGTGCATATTTACAGGTAGAATGGAGGGTTTGCTGTACCCAATGCCTTTGACAGGTTATATGTTTCTGTGACTTTCCTGATGCTCCTGCCATTTTGCAGACTGCTGGGTTGTATTTGCTCTTTGGTGGGTATCACAGCAGGTGCCTTTTCGGAGCGTTCACCCCGTACAGCACGCAGGGGCTTGGCTGGTGGTACCTCCCTGGGCACTTTGGGGTAAATTGCTACGGTTTCCTGGAGCAGCTTGAGTGTAAATTAGCCGTGGGGTAAGTTTTTTCCTGTGATCCACGCCGCAGAGTTGAGGTTGTTCTTTGTGCGCTCCATCTGTGGAGTATCCATTCATGCCCAAGGAGAGCTGGAAAGTGCCGATTAATATGCATCTCTGGGGCTATTTGTTAATTACTGTTACTCGTGGTTTGTATTAGGGTCCCGTGCTGCTGCGCCAGGCTGAGTGGATCCTGGAAGGGTTATATCCATTGCAGGGTTTCAGAGTGCTTGGTAAACATCAGTATTTTATTGCAGCCTTTCTGGGAAATATTATTCCTGTTTTCAAGGGTGAGAAATTTTATAGTCTTCAGGGTGAAAGAGAATATAGGTAGCAAAGCTGGGAGCTGAATGTCCTGACTCCCACTCCTTCCCTTCAGCACTTCCTTACCCACGTCACAGTGAGATTAATTGTGAATTGGAGACCTTGGCTTTGTCTTTTACTGAACTGGGCAGGGCAGCACTTGCATTGCACGGTATTACAATGGTTCTGCTGTTCTGCTTAACATGGGAGGGAGCAAAAGGTTGTTTAGAAGGAAGTCACCAGCTGGTGAATTAAATAGCAGGCTCTGCCCATTTACAAGGTGTGCCTTGCAAATGTGGTGGGAACACTGCAAACCACAGGTCCCCGGAGACGAAAAGGAGCACCCTGGGTGGCCATGGGGTCTGGTCACCATGAAAAGCCCAACTCTAGGTATTGGCTTGAAGAAAGCAGGAGAACAGCCCTGAGTTGTTAAGAGTGCTCAGGCACTTGTGACTCGACATAGTTGTCTGTCTCTCAGGCTTTGAGAAGAGAGCAGTTAATTTAAAAAGGGAGAGGGACACAGAGAAAAATGTTCTCTGTCAGAAAATCGCCTGCAAGTTAGATCATGTAAGAACTGAGTGGAGTTCCTAAGTGCCCTGCCCTTGAGGGGTGGTTGTCTTTGGGGTATGGTGAAAGATGGAGAGAGAAAAACACACTTCTCAATTCTTACAGTCGGGCAGGAAGATTTTGGGATGGGCAGTGACTGCCAGTGCTTTGAGGAGAGTCCTGTTGTTACTGTACTCCAGCTATGCTCTTGTAAAGTTATCATACCACAGCTGATAGTGCATCAGAAAACAGCCCCTTTTTTAGCAGCTGTCTGCAGAGATTTGTATCGAGAAAATGGTATTGGGGATTGTATCTTGCTGCAAAACACAGAGGCCATCAGATCTGACTTGTTTACTGGCCAAGCTTTCTGCAGCATAGCAGGAACATAAGCCACCAGTGACTAAACAAGTGAAAACATCTAGCATCATAAGCAATGTGTGTTTCTCCTTCCTTTCTGACAAACAAGACCTTCTGATTTCAGTAAGGAGTAGCTTGCTTGGGAAACCCACGGGCCAGCATCTCATGGTGAGTGAACAGGGATTTATACACGTAAATGCAGATGAATGTCCTGGAATTGTGAGACTCCATGTGTGCCTTGAGGCATTTCCTGGCCTCTCAGTTCAGCTGAGTGTCTGAGCTCCTGCATGGGTCTAAATAATAAAACATATGAGTTCACTGCGACGCACCCAGAATTTTAAGGCTGCAGCCCTTGGCCAGCTCTTGTATCAGTTGCTTCCATGAGGGCTGTAATCCAGGGAACTGCAGGCATGAACTAGTTGGTTGATTGAAGTCTGTGGTTTGGTGCTTTCCTGGGTAAAGCCGCTGGAGAAAGGGAGGCTGTCGTGTTATCTGCCTTCATCCCTTTCGTGTGCACCGCTGGGAGTGCAAACAGCAAAAGTATGCTGGCAAATACCACAGGCTCTGGGAGGAGATAGTGTTTGACAGGGAGCTTTGACGATGTGTTCAGGTGTCTAAGGAGTTAACAATGAAATGGCTGAAAATAGTCACTTTTTCCTTCCCTGTTCTAGAAGAAAATGAAAACTCACTCTGCAAAATGTACATTTCCTTCAATAAAGCCATTCTCTGCCGTCAGTGTTTTTGGCAGAAAGTTGTCATCAGTCATGCTGTTGAATGAGCATTTTGCAGAGAGTTGTGTGAGAGATCAGCAGTGGAAAAAGAAAGCCTGCGAAAGCTGCATGGGTGTCCGAGACACTGGCCTCCAACGGAGGTGTCCTGCCGTGCCGTATGGCCGCGGGAAGGAGCGCCAGGGCCGCGTGCTGTGGCTCGGTCCTGCCCTGTGGCCGATGAGCGTGTCGGCTCACCAGCGAGCAGACGTCCTCCGTTATGTGGTCTGTGATCCCTGAGACCGGAGCAGTCCCGGCCCCAGCATCCAGGACTCTCCCTGTTTCAAAGCCAAGCAGGCGGTGATATAAGGATGAGGGGGGAAGAGAGAAAGCTGTTGTGTGACTTGCTTCCTTGGCTCCCCTGCACCGAACAAAATCCCATTCTGCTGTGGTGGAAATCTCTCTTTCTGAAGGACTCTGGGTGAGAGTCTGATTGGTGTGATTTCAAGGAATCCTCTCAGGTTTGCTGAAGCAGGATCAGTCTCCAGCTGTGCTCGGTGAAGCTCACCTGCCTGGGACCAGGGTGGCTGTGCTCACAGCAGCCTTGGGAAGGGAAGGAAGGAGATGCTTTACAGATCTGGCTCCAAACAAGAACTGAGTCATTTGTCAAGGCTGACGGCTCTCTCTCTGAGCTGGTTGCCTGAGGCTAGCATGGCACACAGACAGGAGACGTAAAAATATATCTATCTATATACACACACAGAGGAGAGAAAAGTAACAGCTCAAAACATGTGACTGGAATTAAAATAAAAAAAAATAATTCCCAGTTAAAGCCATGTGTGTTGGAGGATGTAGCTGCTCCTGAAGGGCTTGTAGAGGCTGTCTGAACAGCACAAATGCAGTCACTCTATAATGCCCTGGATGAAAACAGGCAGGATTCTCCAGCACACAAGATCCGCGTGGAAGCAGTGGCGTTCCTGCGTGTCAGGAGCTTCCGCAGCCCACTGCCCGTACGGGTTAAGGTAAAGAGCTGTCTGATCGCCTGTCTCATCTTCCGTGCCACTGCTGCCTGCGCTCCTGAAGTGCGTTTCTGCGGGCAGCCTGCTGTTGTGCCATCCCTCTCTTTCACTGCTGGATGATGACGTCTGTATGCAGGAGCAGAAATATTTTTTTTCTGAAGACATGCATTATTCAGTAGTCAGGATAAATGAACTCCCTTGGTTTGGGCGTGTGTGTAACCCTGATGCTATATCCTCCCTTCTTTCACCAGTGTAAGGGAAGAGGAGAGCACTGAATTCTGGCAGTGCTACAGAGCAGCCTGCATTCTGTATAACTCATTGCAGTACCTTTGAGGTTGCAAGAAGGAGCTAACCTAAAACAGGTCTATGGAGAAGTCTTCACTAGCCATTCTTGCTCATTCTGTCTCCTTAACTGTCCGTTTCCATCAGGCAGATAACACATGATATTAATATTAAACTTTTGGCTTCATTCTTTCTACGTGCACAGTAACAAATACTTGCAGTGCAGCAGGGAAGGTGAGGGTGAGAAAGAAATATGGAGGCTGAAAAACAAAAAAGTAATTGGAAGTTAAAGCCATGAAGGACATGGCCTTAGGAAGTTTGGTTTGGAAAGGATGTCCCCTTTCCAAAGGCTGTTGGGGTCTGCCTCGAACCCAGCAGACGTGGCTGGTTGCTGCGATGTACAGCAAAGGCAGAACATCCCGGTGCGCCGAGGATCTGCTCCTGCTCTTAGCTGGACTTGAAGGCTCACCTGATGTCCTAGGGATGGGAGAGTGTTTGCTGTGGCATAACGCTAGATTGTGTCAGATTGGGGAGAGAAGTGATGAGGTTTGGAGGGAGCCTGGGATATTTTGTTGGATGTGCTGCAGGCCTTTACCCTACTTTGTGAGGAAAACAGAGGAGGCTTTTTGGCTAGAAAAGCTTAAAAATCTGATACTTCATCCTTTTATTCCCCTTACCAAAGGCTCAATTCCAAGAAACATATAAAAGAACATAATTTTGTTGGTGTTTTTTTTTTCATAATAAGTTTTGCAATTTGCTTAAAGAGCAAATCATCATATGGACTAACTCATGATTTTGTGATAGCAGTGAGAAAATTATTAGGGTGAGTATTAGAGATCTTGCTGTATCTAGGGAGACTTTCCAAGAAACAAAATGTTTATACAAATTCCTCCTATGGAAGAAAAGGACCAGGGTCCATTTCACAGATGCAAAGATGTACCATGCTTTGAATCTATGTGGCAAACTCGTACAGCCATATATGCTTGCCTGCTGCTTACACACACGATTGAATTGCACTACTACCACAGTGTCGGAGCAAAACCCGATGTGGTGCCATGTTGAGGAGGAGCGGGGACTTGCCTCCGTGCACTTGATTTGTAGAGACGCTCGGTGCAGCGGTGCCAAGCGTTTCCAGGGTAGATGTTATCTGTGGAACTATACTAGGACAGAAGTGCTAAAAATTTTGGAAAATGCAGTGGCGGACTAAGCCACGCGGTCCTCTGGGAGAAGTGAGACCAGCTTGCGGGATGCTGGAGCTCCAGGATTTCCTGCAGAGGCAGCAGGCACCCGCCACAGACTGTGCCGCACAGTGCTAGACCGTGGGTCTGTTCTCGCATGAGCAAAGCAGAGCGTAATTCTCACCTTGCATGCGAGCTGTGCTGCTGTGAGGCGATGGCCTGGCCTTCTGGGAATCCTGCCACACTCTGATTTATAGGCTTGCAGATTCATCTGATGGCACACACAGATTTTTCCATAACGCCATGAAGAACCCAAAAGCACTTTTGCTGCTGTTCTGCTGAGTCTGGGTTTGCACAGAGGAGCTGCAGAAACTGTTTCTAGAGATGCTGGCAAGGGCTCCAGAGGACGCCTGGCTGTCCTGAGCCTCTCGGGGAGGCTCTGTTTCATGTTTTTTCAGACAGATGTGGAATATTATCTTTACAAAATTCAGAGAGGTGCCCTGTGGCTGTGCAACAGCCAGGGAGAAAAGCAGTGACCTGCACCTGAGCTCTTGCACTGTTTGCCAAGGCAGCCTTTTAAATGCATGAGTGTATCTGGGCTGATTTCCGATTTTTAGAACCCCTGAAATTTTCAGGGAGAGCACGACAATGCTTTTAACAGCCCTCAGAGCATGAGACAGCTGCAGAAAAACAATATAGAATTGGTGCAATCTGTTCTGCTACAGCTTTGCCAATGAAAATCTGTCTTAGGATCTGGCGTTGCTTCCAGCCTGGATACGAGCTCTGCCCGCCTGCTCTTTGCGACCTCAGAGACCCACCGAGTCTATTTTCCTTTGTGGCTTTCTCTGGTTTGGGCAGAGAGGACTGTAATCACTGAGGGAGGAACTGTCTCGGGCTCTCGCTGCTGTGCTCTGGCTTGATGTTGCCCTCTTCACTGGCTTTACCTTTTTGACAAAGGAGTTGCTGCTTGTTTGGATTTGCTGGGCTTGATCACTTGGTTCCTGCTAATTGCTTTTCAAGGGTTCTGCAGAAAGTACAGGAGGGCCAGGTTCGTGCCGTTTCTGTCACTAAGATCACATCCAATTCCCTTTCCAGTGTGAGTATTGGTGCAGAGCATCCTGAGCAGTCTCTTGGTGAGCTGCAATCCCTCAGCATCTCCCTGGCTTAAAGCCTGGGTGGCCCAGCAGCATGAGATCTGGGGTGTGTGTTTTCAGATGGATCCCAAAGGCGCCTCTCTCTTGGCTTTGAATATTTGGCATGGGGCTGAAGGGAAGCAGATGAGCCAGGAAGGGAGCAGAACCAAATTGGCTGTTGGTTGCTGAGGAGTCAGTGGAAAAACTGTGGTGTGAACTTTGTCATCGTTGCCTTTTACCCTGCATCATGACAACAGTCCGTTTGCTGTGCCTTGAGCGCGGGTCAGTGGTTTGCGTGGGTAGGAAAGAGGCAGAGTGCCAGGAGGGCGTGCAGCACCTCTGACTGCTGCCGCTGGGCTGATGCAGGGGAGGGTTGGGATGTGGAGGGGGCATGGGCAAGGGGCTGGGTGGCTGGGACAGGCAGAGGTGGCTTCCTTTGTCTGGCTGGGGTTAAGTCCTTAGTGTTGCTGGGACTTGGCAGCATCTTTTCAATATGCAGTTGTTTTCCTGCTCCAAGGCAAGAGCAATTGGCAGGTTGAGATAGGAAGGGAGGGGGCTGCAGTTGGAGGGGTTTCCAGGCAGCTTGAACTGAGAAAAGACTTGGGCCTCTGTATTTCTGGGAAGACAAGACTTGCTTTCACTTGGCTTCAGAAAAGTAGTCTGGCTGTGCAGGAAAGGAAATCTCGTAAGGCCCCTCAGCCTGTGCAACTACACAGCACAACCAGAACAATTGTGCTGGGCGACATTTGTGGAGCTGAGCTTGACCCT
>NW_009610254.1:14695-73351 GCF_000690535.1 Cariama cristata
CCCATGGAGCTGGCTGCTGATCCCCCGCTGTGTGTCTGTGGGAGGCACAAGTGGGGCAGCTGCAGAGAAGAGGTCCCCGAGTCTGGACATCTCGCGTCTCATTTACAGCGCTTCTGAATGCGGAAAGATAATCCCCCAAACCAGAATCCAGCCATTTTCAGTAACAAGTTTGGCATGAGCGAACTCCTGTGTTTTGGTGGGTAATAAAAGTTGAATAGCATAAATAAAATGGGTAATAAAAAAATCAGCTATTTTCATTGTATAGCTGTGGATAAGCCGAGTATTTGTTTTTCTAAGGTATATTGTAATTGCATCCCAATGTATTTTGTAGCAGGAGCAGTATGCTGATTTAAATCACAGCATATATTTTAGTGAGAGGATGTGTTGAGCTAATTGCCAAAGTAATGTTATAATGAAAAGCCATTCAGACTGCATGTCCTCTCTTGCCCTCTGGTTTCTGGAAGTGACTGAAGGAAATAGCACTTCGCTTCTGGTGAAATCATCCCAAGAGTGTTGTTTTGTTGCAGCGCAATGGATTAATTTCACTGAAGGCACTAGCACTGTACAGGAAAGCAAAATGCTCTTGGAAAACTTGGGAAGTTTCTCTCATTGTGCTGAAATTTTTTTGCATTAATTTCAAGTATCCTCAGTGACAAAACCTGAATGCCTAAAAATTCACCCTGATGCAGGGGCTAGCTTGCTGCTCTGCATGGCAGGTTTCAGATGCTGTTACCTTTGACTGTGACCCGCAGGTATGGGGTGAGACAAACTACTGACAGCACAGATTGAGCATCCTCCTTTTTGCCTCCTGGGAAGGAGAGAGCATCTTCAGACAGGAGCATTGTTAGTCCACTAGCATTTGGCAAGCTAGTGCTGCTGGCCTCTGCACTTGTTTTCCTTTAGCTCAAACGGCAGCTGGTGGTGGTTGAGTCTATACCCTGCTGATGAGCCATGAGAAGAGATTATGATCCAGGCTCTTCAGAAGGTTTCATTCTCGCTCTTCTTGAAAGTGAGTTCTCCTGTACGGTCCCTCCTCTGAGGCACCTTGATCAGTTCATATGTTTGGTGGATTATTTTTTTTTTTAGTTCAGGAGTCTGAACATGTTTTTATTAATTAATTTTCAAATTGCTATCTCTTTAATCATCATTTCCTTAGAACCTGGAAAGTATTTGCATCTTGTAATTTAAGTGCTTTGAAACTGGGCATCAAGTGAAACTGTTAACCTGGATGAGATGAAGTTCACATTTGCACCATAATCCCATCTGAGCTTTCTCAAATGCTGCAAGTTAATTACATCCCATCATGATCCTTTGCTATTTGAGTAATTTTGGAGCACAAAAGCTTAAATTTGTGCTCATGGCTTTTTAGAGGTTTCACTCCTCAGATGACACAGAAAAATGTCTTTTTGTTCTCTGTTCTTGCTCGGGGTTAAGCTGTATTTGTGGGAAAGATTTGGTACATGGATTCAAGATAATTATTACCAGTGTATAATTTATTGAGAGCCCAATCCTTCCAAGTATAGAGCAGGTTTCTAGAGGTCATGAGTATCTTAAGCTCCTGGAGTCAGGGGCATCTCTTTGGACAGGGTATATCTTCAGTGGTTGTTTGGCATCAAGTTGAGCTGGTGGTATGAGCTGTGCGAGCATTCTTGCCTGGGTGGAACATGCTGCACCTCATCCCCAACAGATCAGCTCTAGTTTGAGTGGTTCACTCGGCGCTTGCAAGGGAGGATGTGGCCGAGGTGCTGGGAGCCAGGGCTCCTGGGTTCCTTTCCATTCTCTACAGCTGACTTGCTGGGGAAGTTATGCCTTGCTGTATCTTAGCTTCCTTTTTGCAAAATGGGGTAATAGCTACCCTTGTACCTTCGCAAAATATTTTGCGGTCCTTAGGTTGAAAAGTTTCTACTCATACCAGTTCAGCATCATAAGTTGCTTCACAAAATGCTACTAAAACAGCAAATAACACCCATCTGCCTTCAGTTCTCACTGTCCCCATGGATTGAAGTCACAGAGGTAGTCGTTCTGCATGGCCTTTGGTCAAATGGAGAGTTGTGTGCAGCCGCAGGGGAGCTGTGTAAGCAGGGAGTGCTGGATGACTTTTGCTTTCAAGCAAGCAATGGGGAGTTTGAATTTGAATTTCTGACAATGACGCAGCTTGTTGGAGCCATTATGAATTGAAATGGGGTCTTATTCAGCTCTGCTAATAAGAGGGTGAATGCAACTAAATACAGCTGTCTTCCTCACTGTCATTTGGTATTTATTAGAAAATATGCAGTGGAATTGAATCCCTTGTAAGTACTCTGCAGCTAATGGTAGATAGCAATTAACTGAAATGACTACTGTTGAGCACTGATGCTACCCATCAGTGAGTGGAAGAGGAAATCTGGAGCCAGCGTGCAGACCCAGCGGCTTCCAGAACTCCCTGTAGTTTTCCCCTCTGGATTCTCTGTTTCATGCCCTTACCAAAAGACCGCTTCATCTTGGTACTCCCTGGAGCTCTAGCTTGAACAAACACTTCTCAAGCAGCAGAGTGTGTGTGTATTGTTTTATTATTTTCAGTTCAAGGGCCACTGAAAGGACTCACTGCAATACTACTACCAGTGAAAATGGAGTGGAAACCTTCTCCCCTCCAGATGTGCTGGTGGCACAGAGCTGCCTCTGCAGCAGCTCGTGTGCTTCAGGAGATGTGAAGGAAACTGGCCCAGACGCTTGGAACTAATTCAGGAGGTGGAAGGGACTGGGTGCCGCATTCATTGTTTCATCTTTGGCCTTTCCTCTCCAAACAAAACACAAGGTTTTGTCTTCTTCCCTCACTAATAAGGTGACATGTAGATCAAGTGCCCCAGAGGTTCTGCCCTCCATTGACTGGAGGGAAACCGGCTTCCGTGTGCTGGTTTCAAACTGCCTTTGGCAGTTTGAGTCAGGCTAATTTCATGTATATCTTGATTTGTTTGTCACCCTTCAGTGCCAGCCTGTGTTTGATATGGTGTCTTGTGGGGAAACTGCTTGTCAGGAGGGGATTAGTGCTTGGGTTGTGACGTGGGTGGGAAGCGAGGGGCCACGCTGCAAGGAGAGCTGTTGGCAGGATGGAGAGGTATTGCTGGCCCTGTTGCACAAGAACTGGTCTTGGGAATGAGCTAATTGAGTATTTTCATTAGTGCGCTCTCTGCAAAACACAGCAGGCTCCTAATGGGTGTGTTGGTGATACGGAGGTATGAGCAGTGCAGTGGAGGATGAGTATTGAATAGGAGGAATTGAATGATTGATAGGTCTGGTGTCATGGCAATGTGATGATACTTAATGGTATGAAGTTGCAAGCACGTGTACTTCGGGGCTAGTAATAACATTTTCTTCTCAGAGATGGGAGCTCATTGTTTGGGAGCAAGTGAGAGAGAGAGGCAGGTGTGTATGTGCTGGTGATAGGATGACCTGAGCCCCTGACCTGTTGTGAGGGAAGCGTTGTCTGATGAGGAGTGAGAACGCTGCCTGGGGCAGAGTAGCCAGAGAGACACTACCCAAAACACATTGTGAGAGTGCCCCAGGAGGGAAGAGCAGTCTAGACCAGCTTGCAGCACTGGCCCAAGGCTAAACAGGTACAAATTCACCGTGAATAAATTTGGGCTGTGCATCAGGAGGATCTGGGATAGCTTTCCTCATGTAGGGAAGCCCATGAAAATAGTCAGACCTTTCATCAAGCGCAGCATGGGCTTTGGCGCGGGAGAAGCATGAGCTGGTTTGTGTGGGATGTGAGCTCCCTCCGTCGTGTCCCTGTGCCACGAAGGGGAACCGTCCCCGGGGAGTTTGAGCAGCTCCTACCTCGCTACATTATCTGGTGGTTCAGAGTCATCGGCTGCTTTTCATGTACAGGAGCTGTGCGAAGGCTGGGAAAGGAAATTACTAAAGGGGAATAATTCCCAGCTTGATTACTTTCTTTAAGGATGTGCTGCCAGTTAATTATTTAAATGCATATTTAGTTAGTTAAGCCAGGGAATATACATTTACACTGAGCACCTGAGAAACTTGATCTTTTTTTGATTGGGGAAAAAAATGTTTAATTGCTCCTGTCATCAGTGCTCTGAAATTACATTTATTTTTGTATGAAATTCAATCAGATTGCAAGTAAGATGCCAAAATCTGTTGCTTCATTAATCATAGAATCATTTAGGTTGGAAAGGACCTTTAAGATCATTGAGTCCAACTGTAAACCCAGGTGGGGGGCCAAGCCCACCACTAAACCATGTCCCTAAGCCCCACATCTACATGACTTTTAAATACCTCCAGGGATGGGGACTCCGCCGCTCCCCTGAGCAGCCTGTGCCAGTGCAGAAACTTCACTGAGATTTGAACTCACGACCCCTGGTTTACCAAACCAGTGCATACCAATAGATATACTAAGGGGTTTTTTTTTACTACTGTTGGAATTTTTGGTGGTTTTTTTCCTGCCTTACCTTCTGATGAAAAGTTTGGGTTTTATTTCTGACTTTAGAACTACAGCAGCTCTGATTGGGAATTAGTTTTGCAATTGCTCCCACTAATATGAATCAAGTACCTATAAATATTTAATTTTTTTTGAAGGCAGTTTCACCTTGCAGGCAGGAAGAGGTTCTATTGCCCTGTGAGATTTTTCAGTATTTAGGGGAGCAGACAACCGTCTCCTAGCTCTCTTATGACATGATTATTTTCTGCGTAGCTTGATGGATTTGTTGTCAGCAGGGTAAGTGCTGTGAGCAAGACAGTCCAAACAAGGCAGCCCTGAAGGTGTGAAAGGGAGGGCTGCAGTAAGAGAAGTTTAATTGCTGGACGCTGTATGGTCTCCTCTCTGCCTGCCTGCCTGGAACGGACGCCGGGCTGAGGTGCAGACCTGAGAGGCGGGATGTCCCTGTGCCCTACTCTGGCTTCTGGGGCTGGATCTCCTGGGTCACAGGAGCTGCCGCAGCCCTTGGCTTTGGGTCAGTGCGTAGCCCATGATCCTGCAGAATAGCTCTTGGCTAAAGGCAGTCTGTACTGTTGTTTTCTAGCCTAGCAAGGGGAGGACAAGTGTGATGTTGTCCATGCAGTGTTATTTTCTTGGAATATTTGGCAAGGGAGACACAAGATTTAGGAGGGAGTGGAGTGTTGGGAGGTCTGACTGTAGCTCCAAGCTTCCGAACACACGTTATGAGTAGTGTTGCCCCTCTGGGGACCTGTATCATCACACAAGTCCTAATTATAGAGCTGTTTTGAGAGCAGTCATAGCGATCATTGTTAATGGCACTGATAACACCTTGTGCTATTTGCTTTGTTTCTTAGTTGGCAGTGTTCTCGGCATCCCCAGCACTCCTGGGACCCTCGCTGCCTTCTCTGTACTGCTGTGTTGCTTGAAAACATTTGATGCGTAAGACTCCTTGCATTTTGCTTGTGCATCTTTTGTAAAGGAACATTTTTGCTCTGTAATTCTTTCAGCTAGCTTGCAAGGCAGCCAAAAGGCAATCTGTGATACATATCATCATTAGCTGCCATCTGACAGTGATGAATGACCCTGGGAAATCTTGTTGTAAAAGGCAGTATCTGCTTTTCCTGTTCTTCTCTGCTCTTTCTGCCTTCAGATCAGTTATCCTCTAAAGAAGTTAAAGAGGAGGGAGGGTGGCCCTGCCCTGTGTTGGATTGGGATGAGAATTCCTCATCCGTGTCACTGCATGGTGGAAGGTCACCGTTTTCTGCTGCACGTGAGTGTCAGAAGCAACATCCATTCCTGGGTTTGAAATTCGCAGCTGTCGCATTGATGGGGGCCGAGTGATCTGCCAGCATTATGCCAGTCACGCTTTCCTCTGGCAGAGTGCTGTGCAGATTGCCCAACTCATTTGTAGCCAAACATTGGGTTTATATTTGGCTTCTTACTGCTTTTAAAAAATTTGTTCTTTTTGTTGTTGCTTCTTACACACACATATTGTCCTTTTTGAAGTACCTTTTGCAAAAGGATCTCAAAGTGCTGTGGGAGTCACCTTCACTGCTGTTCCACAGATGTGTCTGTAACTCAAGGTGTGGAGGAGCTGCAGGACTTGCTCAGTGCTCCAGTTGAGAACAGATGCTGGGACTCATTGCTGTACACAGCAGCACTGGTCT
Source organism: Cariama cristata (assembly GCF_000690535.1). Classification (NCBI taxonomy): domain Eukaryota; kingdom Metazoa; phylum Chordata; class Aves; order Cariamiformes; family Cariamidae; genus Cariama; species Cariama cristata. The sequence continues at coordinate 20,798 of NW_009610254.1, forward strand.
GATTTCTAGATTACATCTGGCATCTTCAAAACTTTGTTCTTATCTGGCCAGATTTGACATAATCTGTCATCTCCATATATTCGGAAGAAAACATTTTGCTATATGTGGTGTAGTCTTGTTTTGGACTGGGACATGATCTGGGAAGGTTGTCAGACCTTCCTGGCTGCATGTGGTGGGCCTGGAGTCTGGGATGCGACTTCTGTGAATACTTGGCAATCCTGCCTATCTGCAGGAACACGCAAATCTATATGAGTGTGTTGCACTGATTTAGGGCAAGGCTTATGAACAGGGGCCGCTTCAAGTGAGCTTTCCCCCTTCCCCATGTCTTTGTTCAAACCCCCGGTCAGGGATGTACTGTGCCGTAGCTAGAAGGTTAAGCGTGATGGAATTGCATTAACAGGTTCCAGCGTCTTAGCTGTGGAAAGCAGCTCATGTTCTGCAGCATCTCCTGAACCACACCATATGGCCAAGCCCAGCACCTTCAGCTTGTCAGCAGTAATTTGCTGGCTCAGGAGGGCCTGAATCTTCTTTTCTGGTATTAAGACAGGAATAGTAGGGGCTTGCTCAGGGTGATACAGGCCCAGGCGTGTTGCCTGTTTGTCAGCAGAGGAGCAACTTAATACCTGGGGGGTAGAAGGCTGTGCCTTCTCAGATGGGGATGGTTTGGAGCCCATTTCAATAGGCAGGGATGTGCTCTGTGGGATCTGCCAGCTGCCTTCTGCTTTTCCCCAGTCTGAGAACTGCTCAGATAATTTCTGGAACTTACAAACCTTTCTGGGTGGCAGATGAATGAAGCATCTTTGGACCCTGTCAAACTAATGAGTGCTGCTGCCTAAAGGTGACCCTCTTTTGGAGGAGCGCTGAGTTCCTCACCTGACAAGGAGAGGTTCATAGCAGCAGAAGTCCTTCTGCTCTTGGAGCAAAGAGGCACCAACAGGAATAGCTGATGCAACCACAGAGGCAAAGTGCTTTGGGAAGGGACCAATTCAGAAAGGAGGGAACTTGCTTGCCTTTGACCATCTCACAGACTCTTCTAGGGCCCTTTTTCTTTGGGCAGTGATGCAAATATGTGAGTAACCCAAGACACACTCTTGTTCCTGGATTTCAGCTGTGAACTTGCCTATCTGCTACCTGAAACCAACAGCGGATGAAGGATATGATATTTCCAGAGGAAAGAAGACATTACTTTCTCTAGGTCTCTGGAAACAAAAGCAATGCTCCTTTCCCCTTCCCTTTCAAGGGCAGCAAATGGAGAGAAAAAGAAGTGTCCCAGATAAACATAGTTCAAGATTCCAGTAACTTAATGGTAATGTTGCCCATGCAGTTGGAGTAAAAACTGGAGACCAGTTGAAAACTGGAGAGCAGTGCATGAAGATGCCATCAGCACCTTCAAAAACCCAGATCCTGCCTGTGAACTAGAGAGACCTCTGCAAAATTGTTCCACGTGGACCTCAGCCCTGCTGCTGCCTTCTGCCAGTGGGCTTGGAGCTCTGGGTTTATGTTCAGAAAATGCACAACCTGCAGAAGAAGAGGCAGGGGAGGGCTCAGGCAGTGCTGTGGGAGGAACTGGGGCTATAACTTGAGTCTGCCGTGACTGTTTTCCCTTTCCTTTCCCAGCCTGTCAAGGTGGTTCAGGTTGGCCCACTTGAACAGCAGATTCCCATCTTCTGCCTAAATCACCCTTCTGTGTTTTTCTTATGGACAGTTGAGCTATGGCCTTTGGAAAGTGTTGAACATGGAGTGTTTTAGTGTGCTTGAGTTTTTTCATTGACCTTGAGCTGGTTCCCCTGCCCTTGGCATTGTGTTTCTGAGTGCGTTTAAGCCTGCAGTGACTGAACTGCATGCAAAGTTGCTTCCGAAAACTAGCTCTGGCTGTGGGGCCCTGAGGATGTGGGAGGGGCAGGTGGGTTTTAGAAGTGGGTTGTGTTTCTATTAATAATTGCTCTCCTTGACTCTTGTCCCTTTACATAGCAGCAAAGGCTGGGCAGACTGCGGTGCGGAGAAAAGCCTCCTCTCCCTTCCCCTTGTTTGCTTAGGTCCCGAACAGAGCAGTGATGTTAATTAGGTAAGTCAGATACTCTGCAAAACAGCCTGTTCAAGGACAAACAGATTTTAATTAAAGGCTGTGTGCGCTGAAAGGTCATGTCACTGCCTTGCGCCCGAATAGTTACTATGGGAACACCAGGAAAGCACCGAGAGAATGTGAGCGTGTGCAAGTGTGTGTGTGAGTGTATCAGAATGCAGGCCCTGAGGCACAAATTTCACTTCTGGTTGTGTTTCCACTGGTGAATACGGCCTGAGCAAGATGCCACCCTTGGAGTGTGTAGTTGGGTTTTGTTGCTGTAGGGTTTTCTGTGTTGCGGTGATGGGAACCCTCGCTTCAGGCCATTCAGGTCACACAACAAGTTTGATCCGAGCTAGACTGCAATGCCACGAATTAGGGAAATTGGTCTCCAGCTCAGTTTTTAGACTGTTTACAGTTGGTGAATTCAGTCTCTTAAAGAGAACCTGGATATTGGGAAGGGTTTTGCTTGTGTTGAAATTTGAACTGAAATTACTCTGAAATTTGCTTCTGTCTCTGCTGTCTTCTAATGAGGATCCAACATTAATTCCTGTGATAGTGGCTCATTCCTGCATTTCAAGTCCTCTCAAAATTCATCTCTGCTAAGCTGCCTGAATTTAATCTTGGTGATTTGAGTATAAGGTGTTCCTGGTCTTTCTCCAGTCCAAAGCCACATTTCAGCCATTTGGGATGTATCAGAGGTGGTTTGTCACTACCCGATGATCATGCTAGATAACCACTCTAGTGAGCTACAAACCATGAATGTGCCTTGGGACTGATGGAGGTTTGGTATCAACCCCAAATGGGTCCCTCTAATACTACAACATGCTGTAGCAGAAGCTCATTCTTAAGAATTTTCGTGTGGTCTAGCAAGAGGATCAGCAGAGAGAAGTTAAACATTTTTAGTATTAACAGTCTTAATATTTTTATTTCCCCTATCAAACAGAAGTTGAGGCAGGGACTGATGCTGCACTGGTGCCACAAGCAGCCTTCTTGCGCAAGTACAATAGCCACTCAAATGTGGGCTTTGCAGTGAGCTTGAAGTCAAATGTTTGTGTGGGAGTTTGAGGTGGGAGCTCAAGTGAGCTGCTTCATAATCCCATTCGCCCTCTTGGGTTTTGGGGACAGATGAACAATGAGACAGGAGAGGTCACCAGTGTGTTTGCAAGGAGAGTCTGAAACCAGCTCTTTCACTGTTTTTTTTGTTTGGACGGTCCTTGTGGGCTGTCCTGCTTTGGAGGATACTGTTGGGCTGGCAAGCGTTGGGAGTCATACGGAGCCAACTCAGCAGGGAGATTGCCAGGCAAATAGGGTTGGATTTTAGACAGTTTATGCATTGCTTATAGAGGAACTGGCTTTGTTTCCTGGCAGCTGAGAAAATGCCATTCTGCCTGTTTGTAGGAAAAATGGCTCAGAGTTGGTATTTTGTAGGTGCCCCTTCGTGGCAGGGAGAGGCAAGTGCTGGGTGCAGGCTTGGGCAGAAGATGCTGGAGCAGGAGGAACCCTGCCCTGCAGTCGGCATGCACGGGAGGGGTGTGGGTGCACAGTGGCGGGTGGTGTCCTTAGGGAGAGCAGCCAGAGCCATGCGGAGTGCCCGGCTTGGCCAGCAGCACCACCTCAGCCTTGGTCTGCAGAGACCCCGGCTGCAGGGGCTGGGCCTTGGCTCTGCACAAGGGCGGCTTTGGGGGAAGCATCTTCGAGGGCTCAAAAACTGCTACAGGAGACGCTGCTGCTATTGCCGTGACGATAAGCAAGGTGTTCTCTTGGTCTGGGTACCACAGTCAAACTCCCGCAAGTGCTCTTTGCCTGAGAACAAGATAGAAACCGCCTTTGGACATTTATTATCTTTTGTCTAACCCTTGCTTTTCTGACTGTGGACAAGTGAGCTATGTTTTTTCTGAGCAGATATCCACCTTTGACCTAGACAGTTTTGACTTTTCATTTCTGCTCAATGTATTTTTAAAAAGCCAAAAGGAGCAAAGAGAAGCATCTGAATAGAGGAGCAGGAACATGCTGTGTCCATCCACCTCGTGAAGGGGTCAACTTTGCAGCAGGCAAGACATTTCCAAACGTAAGCTTTCAAATGCATGCTCTGTCCCTTCTGAGAACTTTGGATTCGCATGGTCTAACAGGGACAGCTGTAGCTTAGAGAGGACTTGGTGGAGCACTCAAAGGAGCAGGTTTTCTTTCTCTTGAAGCAGTATCGCTGGTCTTGCTCCTCTCTGCTGGCTCGCAAAATACTCGCTCGCACTGACAGCATGGCATGTGCCGTTGCCAAAGGTGTGGAGAAATACAAGGGAGGAAAGCTAGCCTGGAGGCTAATGTGCAGAGTGCCTGTGGAAAAAGTGACAGCAGGAGAGTTAATGAAAAGCAGACACTGAGCACTGGAAGCTGCTCAGCCAAGAAATTCTGCACGGTCCAGGGTTTTCTCTGGTATCCAATAAAAATAGATTCCAATTTGGCTACCCTCTCTGTTACCCCGGGGAAAGTGGTGCAGGCATGAATAGCCTGGGTATGTGGCTTCTGTGCTGTGCACCACCTGGAAGAAAAACAGATGCTGTGTTACTCTTGTGATATGAGTGTGCATCCTGAGAGCCAGGAGCCCCAAGTTTCTTGTCCAGATTCTTACTGGAAACACAGGGGCTGCCTTTGGCCACTTGCAGATGCGATCTGTAAATCTGGATGCTCCTGTGTCTCATGCCTAGGAGGCTGTTTTCTCAGAGGGGCTGAGTGCCCGCCATGTCCACTGAAATCTGGTGTCCACACCACTGAGGTGTGCTAGCTGTGTGTCCCTGAGTTATTATCGCCCAAACAGTGTTTTACCTGGGGCTCGTACCTTGGTTGCTGGGGCTGAATGCAGAGAGGCAACTGCTGTGACTGGAGGGTGCTTCCTCCAGCGTTTGGGGTTTTTTTGTAGTTGTGTTTTTTTCTGGTGCAGTGAGTAATTAAAGGTGTACAATGAAGTAAACTTTAACTATTGCATAGCAGTGTGGGTGCACTTAACTCCTCTAGAAATGACAGTCTTGCTTTTGGCAGAATGGAGGCATCCTGCCTGGAACTGGCCCTGGAAGGAGAGCGCTTGTGCAAGGCTGGGGACTTCAAAGCTGGGGCAGCCTTCTTTGAAGCAGCAGTGCAGGTGGGGACAGAGGACCTGAAGACTCTCAGTGCCATCTACAGTCAGCTGGGAAATGCCTATTTCTACCTAAAGGAGTACTCCAAGGCCCTGGAGTACCATAAACACGACCTTACCCTGGCCAGGTAAGCATGTCAGCAGTGCTTCATCCTAATCGGACCCAACCTGTCAGGGCTTGAGCAAAGGCAAGTTCTGTGGGGCCTGAACCTAGCAGCCTGATGAGGGAATCTGCCCCAGAAATAAGCATCCAAAACTAGCCCTGAGGCATGGGGTGACTGTCCTGTGTAGAACTGAGGAGGCAACAAGAATGGGCCAGCCGCCTTCAGAGCAGCAAGGTGGAGAAAGGGATAAGGATGTGAGGAGGGCGCTTGGAGCAAGTGCAGGGCAGCGTCCAGTTCTTCTGTCCCCAGGTACTTATTGTAAGTACACCTGAAGTCATCAGAGCAGTTCACCTGAGAGAGCAAAACAGGGAACTAGGATCTGTCTTCAAAATTGAGAGCGCCTGTATGAGGCACTCCAGCCAGGCATGTGTGCTGGGAACTGCTGGATGTGGTGTACATACCATGCAGCACTTGCTGCAGCTTGAATTCTGCCTCCAACTGTTGGTGAATGAAAGTCTGTGAGCTCTTTAACACCTCTCTCCCTTTCTCTGATCATCGTGTAGAACCATTGGGGACCGTATTGGAGAAGCCAAGGCAAGTGGCAACCTCGGGAATACACTGAAAATACTTGGGCAGTTTGATGAAGCTGTTGTTTGTTGCCAGAGACACTTGGACATTTCTCAGGAGCAGGGAGACAAGGTAATTGGTTCATGGCATCCAACAGGAAATATTTCCTAGCTTTAAAAATAATCTGTCTGCAAGTCAGTAAATGTGATATGGTGAAGGTGGGCTTTGGAATGAGGTGGAGTGTAAAGCTCTCCCTTCTGGCTGCCATCACAGCTGTCATGCTGCTGGCAGTAACAGCTGCCATGACAGCGAATATGGGAAAGGAAAATGTGGGCCTCCTGGCTTTAACCATCTCTGCCTAGCAATGGAAAGGTCCATATTGCGATGTGGGGTGTAATACCTTGCTGCTCCCTGTTCTTCCTCCCTTTAGGTAGGTGAAGCCAGAGCACTCTATAATATAGGAAATGTTTACCATGCAAAGGGGAAGCACTTATCTTGGAACATGGCCCAAGATCCAGGCTACCTGCCTCAAGAAGTCAAGGAGACGCTACAGAAAGCTTCAGAATATTACGAGTAAGTATTCAAGCTTGGCCAACCCTTTCTTCTGCAGGGAGCAGGGCTAGTCAGGCATTCAGTGATTGCTAAAATGCACACAGGTACACCTTTGTGGAGCTTATCCTGCTCAGGTCATAATTGGCATTTGTCGTGTGTCTGTTCTGCTGACAGCTTTCAGGATCTGCAGGTTAGCTGAGCTCTGGTAACTGCTAGGCTAGTGATAGCTGCGTGGCGTGCAAGGTGACAATTTGTACTGAGTCCCGTTGGAAGCATTTCTCGTAGTGGGGATTTGTTTCCTGGGCCACTGAGGATGTGGGAGCTCTGGAAGGTGTTTGTTACAAAGAATGAGACTGTGGACTCAGCATTGTTGAAAATCAGGCTGCTGAATAGATTTTGCATGTTACAATGAATTAGGAATATTCCCCTGAGATGCCAAGTTACGATGGCAAATTAATCTCAAGGCAGGCGAGAGAGGGACTGCAAGCTTTTTATGAAATTAGAGCTAAAATTCATTCTGGCATTGCCTTGGTGTAAAGCTCACTGTAGTTTGAAGTATGATCATGCAATTAAGCTCAATAGCCTGCTCCTCCTCCGAGCTGTAGTCAGAAGCTAAACTGCTGTAGCCCCTGCTGCGCTCTGCTGGCCTCGGTGAGAATGGATCCCTGTGTGTCTCCGTCGCTGGGGCCACGGGTGGAGACCCTCCTTCACCCAAGGGAAGAGGCTTTCCACGGGTGGAGACCCTCCTTCACCCAAGGGAAGAGGCTTTCACTTGGAGTCCCAGTTGTCCTTCTCATGGATCTGTAGTTTATCTTCCTTGTAACGTCCTTCCCTTTCCTAATTAGTTTCAAAGATCACGCTGACGTCCCACACAGGAAGGTTGTCACCAGATTTTGGGGCTGTTTTTCTCCCTGTACTTCAGAGTTTTGCTTCAATAATGCAGGTTGTTTTAAGTAGCCTTTTTAAATGGAGAGTGACAAGATCTTACATCCGTCTTCTCATATCTGAGAGTGTGATAGTGCCTATGTACACCTTGCTATCCTTTTTCCAAAGAATGGTGCATGTAGCATAGCTGGTGGATATATCTGTGGCAGCTGGGAGCTCTACACTTCCCTGTGTGTGCTGTATGTGTAAAGGGGAGAAAAAACAAGGTAGAGAAATGCTGGGAAGCTCTATGAGCAGAGCCCTGGCATGGGACTGTGGATCTTGCACCTCTCCCCAGGTTTGTCCCTGTCCTGCTGTAGGTAATCTCCTTTCCCCTATGCTCCTGGTTCTCCCCTGTACAGTGAAGTGGCCATTTCTTCTTTAAGGTGGGATCCTGTCAGACCACCGGTGTGCGAGCACTGGTTTAGTTCCTGTACGCAGCTGCGGATTGCCTGAGGTGGAGAGAGCCGCAGGGACTGCGGCTGGCACAGATCACCGGGCTTTCACCTGCCAAGGGGTGACTGTGCACAGGACAGACGGCTGGGGTGGGGAAATGCCTCCTCCAGGGTTAGCTCTCCTTTCTTTACCGTGCAACTTTCTTTGCTCTGTCTCTTGTGGAGTATTGGCCATGTCTCACCAGATGTACTGCTCTGACTTCTTTCAGGAGGAACCTGTCCCTGGTGAAGGAGCTGGGGGACAGAGCTGCGCAGGGCCGTGCTTATGGCAACCTCGGCAACACCCAGTACTTACTTGGCAACTTCAGTGAAGCTATAGCCTTTCACAAGGAGGTAGGAAACAGCTGCGCCTTCTTCCTGAGGTCAGGGGCTGAGACTGGCTGTTGGGGAACAGCCTCTCTTCTCACCGCAGCCCGGGAAGTAGAGGGAGATGTTTTTCTCCCTCCTGTGTGTAGGGTCTGGCCCTGTTGTACTAACTCAGCTGAGCAGCATCTTACTCCAATCCCCATCAGCACCTCATGAGCAGCTTTGAGGGAAGGGTGCTGTTGGCTTGGAAACCAGAAGAGAGATCTAAGGGCAAATTGCAGCTGGGCCTAGTGGGGCTTTTCTGCTCTTAATTTGTATCAGTCTAGATTTTAATAAATGCAAGCCATAAATTTAATTAATCTGCTGAAAGAGTTGTTAATCAGGAATAAATGTTGTTTGTAGAACATAATAACTTTCTGTAAAGCTTTACAGGGGGGTGAGGTGTCACAGTGCCTGCCTCAGTTCAAATGCAATTCAGCTTCTATTTCAGAGTATGTATCAGTTTCCTTGCAGTGGAAGATGCTCAGCACCTTGGGAAGTCAGCCCTGTCACAGCTCTTCTGATTTTAAAATGCTGGCGGAGGGCACCCAGCAGTGCTTTGGGAGAAGGGGCTTGAAAAGGGGCAGGAAAGCTCTGTGCAGTATTTGGGACCAGGAGCAGGTGCTGTAAAGTGGATGGTGAGAGGTGGGGAAGCACGGGGAGCAGGGGGGACACGAGAGGAGGGGCAGGACTGCGGTGCAGGCAGGGGCAGAGGTCTGAGGAGCAGCTGCAGCGCAGACAGCGAGATGGAGCGCACACACGTGTGTGTTCGTTCTGTACCACAGCACCGCACAAAGTGACAGCCTTGTTCCTGCACATCAGTCTGCTGATCAACCACATCCCTTCACAGCCTGACCTACAGCTCTCCATTCTTCTGTTTATTCAGCTGTTGAAGTATGTGTGTAACTCCTTTTGCACTTAAGCTAGAGAGATGTGCACTGGCCAGGCTGGAGTAGGAGTTAGAGGAGGATGCGACTTTACCCCCGCTTTTCCAGAGGCCTTTCCTGATGCTGAATTGCAAAAGAGGGAGAGATTTCCTCCTGCATCCAGCCCTGATAGGCATGTACACCACTACGTTGCTGGGTGGGAGCTTTGCAGACCAAGAAGTTAATCTCCCAGAAAAGTTGCTGTGTAACAGAAACCTGGCAATGACCAGCTGGTACTCACTTATCTGTGTCTGCTGCAGCGCCTTGCTATTGCTAAGGAGTTTGGGGACAAGGCAGCCGAGCGGAGAGCCTACAGCAACCTGGGCAATGCGCACATCTTCCTTGGGAGGTTTGACATCTCTGCTGAGTACTACAAGTAAGTGCCAAGGGCTAAGGCAGACTCAGGGCACGTGTTCCCTGGAAATCTTGACCTGTTGCAGTGAAGTCATAGTCTCAGGGGGATGTGACAAGGGACCTGGAGGCCAATTGCATGTGTGGTACTCAGCAGTGGCGAGCGATACGGCCACCTGATAGCCTGCAGTGTGTTACAGGCATCAACTTCAACACAGCACATGCCAAAGTGGTGACTTTCCTGTACCCTTGCAGAGGTGCCCTGCAGTGACCAGGTCTCTTCATTCCCACCTGTTCCATGCAGGAAAACGCTCCAGCTCTCCAGACAACTCAAAGACCAAGCAGTAGAAGCCCAGGCTTGCTACAGTCTTGGAAACACGTACACACTGCTTCAAGACTATGAAAGAGCAATCGAGTACCATCTGAAGCACCTGGTGATAGCACAGGAGCTGGGAGACAGGTAAAGGACTGCCACAGGAGATGGTGTCTCTCCTCTGGTGGGTTCAGAGCACTGAACCCCAGCACTCTACTGCTGGGGTTAAACAGCAGTGACGTGTGTTCTTGAAAGTCTTTAGAAATCTCTCAGAACCCAGGCCTTAGTGCAGTCATCTGTCAAAAACGTAACATGATTGACACCTTTATGTCATTCGAACACGGCGATTGTGCCCTTAATGCTCTGTCTGCGTGGGCTGAGTGAGATTTCTCATAAGAAGTACTTCAAGAAAATGCATTGTAGTCAGCGCTTTGCCATGTGGCTAGTGCTGTTCTATCCCAAAGGGGCCCCTCTAAAGCTCCCTCAAGTTCACAAAAATTGTATCTTCCTTAGGAAACAGTGTGGTTAGGGCATACTACATGCCCTTTTGTCCTATTGCTCTGAGATGATGCTGGAAACTTGTGTAGAAACAAATGATGTTACATAGAGCATATGGAGATGGCACATTTTGCTTTTTGGCCTCATTCCTCCTTCTTTAGGAGGCTTGGCCTTTTTTTTTTTTTTTTGAGGGGCTGCTTCCTTTTTCCTGGATACTCTCTCTCTGATCCTGGAGCCTTCCTGCAGCCGAAGTGAGTTTGCAGCCGCCTTGTTCAGTGTTGCTGCTGCTGGCCCTTGGGAAGCTGGGTGTGCTCCACTAGATGGAGCAGAGACATTAGAATGGGAGACGGGTGGCACTCTCCGGGCAATATCTGCTCAGAGGAGCTATGATCCCACCCAAGGGTGAATCATGCTGTGGGGGTGCAGGCCTGTGGGCTCCTGCGTTTCTGGGAACACACCCTATGAGCAGAAGGTATTGAACAGGGTGACAAGAAAAATGTTTAAATGCTGATCAACCCGCCCAAACCCCTGAAAAGGGAGTTGCAGTCATGCTGAACCTCCCCCTGCGCCCCCATGTGCTTTTTTTATCCCATCACCCCCCACATCTGCTCGTTTGCGGAGCTGAGCAGGCTCTGATGAGCAGTAGGTCTCTGCCTGCTTGTGCGAGCAGGTACTGAAACCTGCTCCAGAGACACTTGGGTGGCTGGTGTGGGCTGGCTGCCCTTGGGGGCTGGGGCTGAGGGCTGCCCTGGGCAGGTTTCACATTCGCCTGCTTTCCCTGGCTTCTGAAAACAAGCAGCAGTGCCCTGGAAACCTTGTGGAAATGGGTCAATATTTGCTTGCCTGTTGCATGCAGTTTCAGCTTGTGCATGCATCTTGGGCGACGCAGACCTGGTATTTAGCAGGAGAACGTTGTGTGCCTGCGATGTTCTCACCTTGCCATGTTCTTGCTAGTTTAGCTCTGGGCTATTGTTGAACAAAAGGGCTGGATGTTACATGTCCTCTTGATGCATTGTGCACCTCTGGAGAGGCATCCTTGCTGTGCGAGGTGGAAGCTGGACAGGAGCTCTGGCTTCTGCTCTCAGGCTGGTGCTCACAGATGAAGCCAAACCATTCTGGGCCCTTGCTATGCTACTTAGCTTTTTGCCACTGTGGATGTAGCCCCACTTCTGAGGCTTATCCCCTGATCTTACTGACCTCAGCACAAGAAGACTTTAAGATGTACAGTGCGTTTCATTTTCCTTTGTAGCACCTTTCTGTAGTGAAAGCATAGCTAGGAGACCTGGCTGTTGGCGCTTTCGAGAAGGAGGCCCTGAAAGGGCTGCTGTGCTGCTGGGTCTGGCCCAGCATTTCCGAGGTTGACAGTTTCCCGTTTTGCAGGGTGGGAGAAGGAAGAGCCTGCTGGAGTCTCGGAAATGCCTATGTCTCCCTGGGGAGCCATGAACAAGCTTTGCACTTTGCAAGGAAACATCTTGAAATCTCCCAAGAGGTAAGAGAAACTGGTTCAGATCAGAGGGAATCAGTCTTCCCTGTTGAGAGGAAAACTTTATTTTATGCCAATTAAGTTACATCAATGTAGTTCTTCTCTTTCTGTGACTGCTCTGGAAAGCCCTTGTCTATGTGCTGTTTCAGTGGTGTCTTTAGGAACTGCAGAGCTTGGCTGGAAAACATTCTTTTTATGAGAGGCTCCCAGCCTTCCCCTTAATTACAGCTAACACATTTGCTGTACATCGCTCTTAACTGATATTCCTGGATGAGAAAGGACCTGAGGACTAGTTGTCCGGTCTGCTGGCCAAGGTGTTGTGCACCTAGCTGGTGTGAAGGAACTCTGATGGTGTCCAGTCTATTAGTAAGACCCCCCCCTTTCCTGAGCACAAGGCTGTGAGATTCTGAGATGGACCTTGTGATTCTAGCTGTGGTCTGCCTTGATTTGCTGGCAAATTAAGTACCTGGAGAAAACAAAACCAGCTTCTACCTGGTGGCTGGGTGCTCTAAACCTGCTGTATTTTGCACTGCAACAGAGTGTACGTTTGACAAGTTATTTCCTCTCAGTGGAGCTGGCAGGGGGTCCTGACTGTGAAGTGGTAAACTCTAGCATTGTCCGAATGCAGCCGATTGCTGACGCTGGACGAGCACAGCCTGCAGCTAGCCCTGTACCGCTGCCGCACCGTTCGGGGTTTCGTGTGTGCAGCTACGCTGGTTCTCACAGCTGTGCTTGCCCAGCAAGCTGCAGCTTTCCTGGTGCAAGAACATACGGCATTTTTAGGTGGCTCAGAAGTACAGAAAGCAAGAATTCCATTGTTTGCTCTTTCCAGCGTGTTATGAGGAAATCAGCTGTGGCCTCTTTAGTCTTCCTCAGATGAAGAAATTGCTCTATTGAAGCAGTAATTGAAATCACCGTATGTAAGTGCTTTGTGTGTTCTCCTGCCTGTCTATTAGGTTGGCTAAATCTTGGGGCAGGGCTGACAAACAGCCTATTTATGTATTTAATTATACTTATCAGACACACAGAAGAAATGCTGGGTTTTGGCCCTATACATTTTAGGACTTTTCCAGCTTTAGTCTGCTACAACTGTTGCAGTGCAGGGGCTGATTAGTGGGAAGCAAACAACGGCTCATCAGTGTGCGGTGCAGATGAGGGGTGATGGGAGGGCAAGAGCAGTTAGTGGTGGTCCTGGGGACTTCTGGGGCTGGAGGGGAAACCCAGCGGGGTGAGGGTCCAGTGTTCTCTGTCTGGGGTGGTGGCTGTGATTACAGGGCATGTCAGGAGTAGATTACTCAAGGCAGGTGGCTAATAAACTCCTCCACATCATTAATTATGGAGCGATGCAGACTGTCCATTTGTGAGGAGAGCCTGCATTAGCTTCTCCCAGCTAGTGATTCTGTTATAAAGCTGATGTTTTGTTTTAGCCTTGGGAGCCAAGCGAGCTGCTTGTGCTGTTGTGGCAAGCACCAGCATTTTGCACAGGAGAAACCTAGTGAAGTTAAACCTTTGCACACTAATGTTTGTAACTCACTTCCCATCAACCTTTCCCCCCTCTCCCCCAACAAAAATCTGATGGTGACATTTGAATCCAAATGAAATCTGCTCAGGGTAACCACTTTGGAAGCTGCTGCAGGGTGATTGGAGGTTACTGAAAAATTTCCTCTGGAACAGCTGGAATGAAGGCTACGTACCTTGGGAGCTGCCCCAGCTCTCAGACACAGCTCTGCAGTACCTTCTCTGTCTCTGCATGTGGCAGGAGGCTCCGGGGGAAACTGAGACACCTGAGCTGAGGGCAGAAAACGGGGCTGTGGTGTGTATGGTAGGTCCTGCTAGGATGACTGTCCTGCCAGTGTGTTCCCCTGATGATAATAGGGCCTTGGAGATGATCTGGAATGAGTGGAAGTCAGGGAAGCATTTAACAGGGCATCAAGGACTGCGAGACCTAGCCAGGACATAGTAATTGCTCTGGAGATGATGTCAACCGCAAATCTCTTGTAATTGGCAGGGGATTTATGCTGGATGATAAGCCGTTTGATCTCCCTCCCTTTACTAGTTCTTGAGGCTTTATCATAAATAATGTGGGGATTTATGATTTTGTTTTAGGACAGCTCACACTGCAGTCTATCTCAAAGGACCACAAAGGAGCCATTGAGAGGCATTTAGCAGGGAGTCAGGCCTCTCCAAGGGAACAGCCAAGGTCTTCCTCTGTAACGGAGGCTCCTGTTCCTCTGAAGATTAGAGGCTGCTTCTGAGTGACCTTTCTGTGTTGGCTGGTGATGTGCAGCACAGTAATTTTCTTGTTTAGTTAAACTTTGAGGAGGGCCCAGCAGCACGTCCTACGATTCCTCATTTTAAGTAGCAGGACCCATTGGACGGATCTCTTCCTGAACATGTAACATCAGCTTCCTTGGCCTCAGGCCAGCGAGAGATGGGGATTTGGAAAAATTTGGACTCTAAAAGATTTTCGAGTCTTGTATGGGTAGATCACTAGGAACAACTCAAAGCCGTATGGATTTGAGCCAGGAGAGAAGGGCTTTTGGAGCATCCAAGCCCTGAGTGTGACACTGCCCATGTGGCTGGTAGTAGTGTGGCTGGCTGGTGCTCGGTAATACGGACATACTTGAGGAAAGGGGTTGAGAGTTTGAGGGCTCTCTGCCAAGCCATACGTGGCTACAGGACGGACCAGACGTGCACGTTTACCTCCGTCCCAGTCCTGTAGCAGTAGGCGAGCTGTGTCCTCTCAGTTCATTGTACTGAACCCCGCAGAATTGCATTTTGAGGTGCAACCAGTGCACAGCACAGCATGCATGGACCCTCTCGCAAATTATCACTGAGGAGTAGGTTTGGAGAGTTGCTTTGGTGTTGAAAGCTGGGCTATATGGTCTCCAAGCTCTCTTTTGGCTGGCTGTGTGTTTGCTTTGACATGGGGCTGGCAAACCCTTTGCTAGAGGGGCTGTTTGCTTAGCACGTTGTTGCCTTTTAACCAGCTGCCCTGTTGGTTTTCGCCCTGTAGATCGGGGACCGGAACGGTGAGCTGACAGCACAGGTGAACGTGGCCCAGCTGAAGTCAGCCCTCGGCTTGGGTCCCGGGGATGAGGATCTGGGCACGGCTCAGCACTACTCTGGCTACGAAGCACAAGGTGAGTTTCTGGGCTTTTGCTGGCGTTGAAAGGTCTCATGAAAGGTGTGGTGTGTGGGGTGGGAAGGTGTTTGCAAGTGGGCAACGTGGGAGGAAATATGAATGCCAGAGCAAGATGAGGCTATCAAGTGCCTTTACCAGAAAGGAGACTGTGGTGTGTTTGCTCTGTACTTTCCATAAGCTGCAAGGACAGGGAAGGATCCGCCTCAAAAAAGGGCACAGAATGAGTTAATGGAATTAATCTGCATTGGGAATGAAATTCCACTGTGCCAAGCAGCAAATCAGCTTTTGTCTCTTTTAAAGCTCTGCAGGGCCCTTTTAACTGATTTGACTGATAAACCAAGCTGTCAGACAGCTGTTGGCAGGGATTTTTGGCTGCTCTCATTCTGATTAGCACCCAAGGAATAAGCCTACGGCATGGGCTGAAGGCAGGTTGTGAGTATCGGCACGCTGGGTGCTGTCTCACCCCTGGAACACCTTCAGTGATGCCAAACTTGGAAACAATGATGTGGCAAGACCTGGTCACAGCAGACAAAATAGCTTTACTCACCATACTGGGGCCCTGGGTTGTTCTGCCTCCTCTCCCCAGGGAGGAGGAGAGCACAGCGGAGTCCTCGCCACGGCGCGCTGTCAGCCTGCCAGCCTGACGTGTGTCGCCAGCTCGGGGACTGTCTGCCTGTCCTGGAACTGCCCGCTGCGGACATTTGTGGGTGCCTGGCATGGGGCACTTCCAG
Source organism: Cariama cristata (assembly GCF_000690535.1). NCBI lineage: Eukaryota > Metazoa > Chordata > Aves > Cariamiformes > Cariamidae > Cariama > Cariama cristata. The sequence goes on from NW_009610254.1 coordinate 36,384, forward strand.
CTGGTTGCTCTGTTGCTGTGGACAGACTTATTAATTCGCACAGACGAAACTGCATCCCAGGAGGTGCCAACTGATTAAATATGACCTTGTTAATGCAGACGTGTTTTCTCAGGCGGTATGTTCTCTTTCCTGTTGGTAGAACTGATGTAGAGAAGATGATGGTCAGGTTGAGGCACGGTGTTGTGGAGGGAGAAAGGCTGGCTGTGCGTGTTTTTGCTCTCTGTATTGATCTTGAAGGCGTAGCCTGCTACGTCAGGGCCAAAGCTTTTCCTGAAAAGTCGAGCTGTGGGCAAGGGAGCCAGCGTGCCCTGCCGTGCCCTCTCAGGAGCTGCAGTGGAGTTGAGCTGTTTCCTCAGAGAAGCTCTGCAGCTCTGACCATGTTGCATAACCAGGAGTACACAGCCTTTTCTTAGCTGGAAATAACTGAAAAAATAGAGCAAGGGGGTTTCTGCTCTCATAACACGCTCCCCGTTGAATCTGGGCTTGAATGCAACTTGCCATGTGTCCCGCTGCAGGCAGGACAGTGTGCCTTGGGGGTCAGGGAGGGTCCTGGCCTGAGCAGAGCCCTTCTTGGGGAGAGCTGAGCCTGGTGTGTGGCAGTGTCCCCTACGTGGGTGGTGACACAGCCTCACTGCCTCCCTGGCGCAGCCCCACCGACCACATCTCACAGCAAGAGACTTGGAGAGCGTGTGGCTCTGAAGGGTTGGGATTTTTGCTTAAGCATATGGCAAGCCCGGTCAGTCACTGGGCTTAGCTCTGGAGGTGAGGCAGGGCAAGGCAGAGCCAGCGTGTGACCCATGGGCTGCTCACTGCCCTCCAGTGAGCCAGATGTGCCTGTGCTGTGTTAACATCTGGAGCCGGTAGTGATTTTTCGCTCATCTGACAGAGCCATGCCGGTCTGTGCGTGTGATCTCTGGAGGGTGGGAAGGAGGGCTGGACAGCTGTAATCAGAGGCATTGTTCGCTGGAGGTTGCAGTGACCTCCTTAATCTCTGGTGCTACTGCTCACGTTCCCAAGGCTGGGGCTGTTGTCAACAGAAGGACAAAGCGTACTCTGGAGGAAAAACCGCAAATGACTGGGGCTTGCGGTGGGGGAGAGGAGGGGACCACAGGGCTCCGGGCATGTTCCCTTGCCGAGTAGGGCTTCCCCAGTCGGTGGGACGTGGGGGGATGCTGCCCCTTGCTGTGTCCTGGGAACCTGCTGGAGAGGTAAAAATCAACTGCCCCTGTGTTTTGTGGGCTGGGGCTGTGCAGCAGCAGCTTGTCAGAGGAAAGGAGTGTGAATGTTGCGGTGCTTAGCCACATGTATGCTTTTGCACCTGCATCTCAGGTGGGAAAAGTGCTGTCCCTGGTGCATGGAGATTTGGAGAGAGGATGGGTCTGCAGGACAGCCTGTGGGGAGGAGCCCAGCTCCCTTGATTTCTCCTTAGCTTTTATTCTGGCTTCGACTCTCTTATTCTGAACTTCAGTGGAGGGTAAGAGAGGTCACTGATGTGTCGCTGAGCCCTTGAGAAGAAGGGAGGTGTATTTAATGACTGCCAGGAATTTTGGTACCCTCCTGTGCACCTATTAAATGATTAGAAAAGCATAATTATTTATATTATTAATAGTGGCAATTTATAGCAGGAGGAACATCTGTTTCTGTAATAGGAAGCAGGTGAGAGAGTTGAGGTTCAAGTTTACTTCTGAACCAGCCATGCCTCTTGATGTCAACAAATCTTGTGGTGAGGAGAGCTCTCCATTTATTTTCCCTTCAGATTATTTTCCCTGCTTATGGCTATAAAGTGGCTGCATATTCATAAGGTTGCTAAAATCATCTGATAAGACAGGCATGTTATACAGCACATTAATTGCATCAAGCAGGTAGAATAAAGTTTCATAGCAAGCTTGAGTTCTGGGAAAATCTGTACTGTTGGCTGAGAAACCCTGAGCCAGACCATCAGACTATGATGTCCTTCACAGGTTACTTTTGCTTCTACGTCTTGGGCATTGCCTTCCGCGGGGGGGCTGGGGGCAGAAGGAGTGTTGGATGTTTTCCTCTGCTGTTCTGGCTCCTCTTGCTGAGCTCTTTGTGATTTTAATTAAAATTCTGAGAGCAACTGGATGTCAGAAGACAAAGCTGGAGGCCAGGGAAGTGGGGCAGTGCTGCAAAAGTCTTGTGAAAGCAGCGACCTTGTCAAGAAATGCAAACACAGAGAGCTTAAAGCAACAAACTGGAAGAAGCTAGAGAGTAGCTAAAACATGAAGCAAATAAACAGAGGTTGTGTCTGTTTCTCAAAAACACCAAAAATGTGGCCCTGAAAAATGATCTTGTCCTCTTTCACACACAGCAAGTTCAGAATTGAGTACTGGTAGGCTTTTGCCTTTGGAGACAAGTAAGGGAACTTGCTGGAGCTATAAGGGAGTTGTTTCGTAGGGGTGAAGGCACCCATGATCAAGAAGCAGTGCTGCCCGGTGCCGAGACACGTCCCAGGGTGCAAACAGCCAGCTCTGCCCTCGGCACAGCTGCTGGACGTGGGGTGGGAGCACTGGCTGCCTGTGCCACCCTCGCTGGCTGCCCTCTTCCACATCGGTCGGTTTGGGCTGAGGTTCCAGCGTCTGCTCAGCCAGGACTTGGCCGTGCCTCGTGCTCTGTGGGTTGCAGTCGATCAGGCGCCCTGTGCTGAGCCCTTCTTAGATGGAGCCTGGTGGCAGTGCCTGCCTGAGCTGTCCCTGGGTGGGTAAACCAGGTCTCTGGCGTGCACTAAACAGAGTGCTGCCTTGCAGCATTCCCCTCTTCAATTCCTCCTTGCCAGCTCTCCCCTCTGGAGCTGGCACTGGCCAGGGCAGCCTGCCAGCTGGAGGGGAGTGCAGAGAAGGGGGCTCACCCACCACCAAAGGGGTGGGGATGCTGGACAGAAGGCAGAGAGCAGCCCTGGGCAGCCTCAGTGCCTCTCCAAAGTGAAAACTGACTCTGGGCTGCTTTTCTTCTGCTCTCAGCAGTGTGTCAGCCTCAGTTGTCATCTCTGATGGCAGCGGTGGTGTTAGGAGACCCTGAGCAACACCTCTCCTGGCAGCTGCGTGTAGGTGGGGAGGGATGCAGGTGTTCCAGAGGTGTTGGCAGGTAGGTGCTTTCAGAGCATTGTTAGCCGGTTCCTGGCATGGTTTCTGTGCTGTTTGCAGTATGCAGACACTGCTGCCCAGCCATGCTCAGCAAGCTCTGAGGGCAGGAACGGACTCGGCTGTGAGCCTGACTTCCTCCGCCCTCTGCACATCTGCTGAAAAAGGATAGGCACAAGGCTACTCCACTTGTTTGGTGTTCAGGAGACTCTGTGCTGGGTACTGCTCATCCCTGCGTGAGAGGCAGCCGTGCTTCAGGTTGTATTCTCAAGTGGTGAAGTGGGAAGCTGAGCCTGGATGGGCATGAAATCCCGCTCCTTCCTGAGCAGTCATCAGCTTTGTGTGGCTTTGAATGTGGGTCTTTGCATCCTCAGTGCAGTTTTGAGCTTGCCTTCTTCACAGCAGTCTTTGAACCCTTGGATCAATTAGACAGGGATAGAACAAATCTGCTTTTATGTTTCCCAGCCTGTTTGTTTTTGTTTGCTTGCTTGCTTTAAATATCTTTTGAAGTATCTAAGAAGTGTTTAGGGCTGCTGAAATATGCTAGATTGACCAGCCCTCTATTGATGCAAAGCAGGGAGGCGGCAGTGCTGCTAACCCACGCCAGCCTGTGCCTCGGGCTGGGATGCTGCCCAGGGAGAGGGATGTTCCTTCTTGGTGGTTTGCTCAAGCCTCCTGTGAAGGACTGTGCTGGGTGACAGCTGAGAGATGTGACCCTCTGAGACCAGCATCTTTCTGACAGCGGGACAGCCCTGCTCACCGAGGCTGTGATTTCAGTCTAGGCAGCGTTTGCCTTGCACTTGGCAGATGAGTACAGGGGTCACATCACTAACGGCTTCAGCGTGGAACCTGCGCTGTTCTTACCGGTCAGACTGAGTAAGCATAGCAATTGAAATTGCTTAATATTAAGTATCCTCAACTATATTTGATTTTTTTCCGAGCGCTGATGGGCTGCAGCTCGGCCTTTTCTCATTCTGAAAACAGAAGCCCGAGGCCGTGCTGGTTAATTGTACCTGCTTATGCAGGGTTTTGATGGATGGGGTTGTTGACTGAAGCAGAGTAACTTTTGGCCAGGTGGTAGGCAGAATGCAAGGTGGTCTGGTTGCTTTACTGTGCTCTAACAGATGCTCGGTGGAGCCTTAGCTTCTGAGCTCAGAGGAGTGCTAGCGCAAATGTTCCCGCCTGCCTCCCGGTAAGGCACCTGCAGGAAGGTGTCCAGAAAGACCTGAGGCTGTGCTGGTCCTTGCTGTGATGCCTAAGGGAGCAGGGCAGGAAGGACGGGAGCGCTGCTTGCATGGGGGTCCTCTTGAGAGAAGATGTAGGACTCTAAAGGATGCCTCTTCATTATAATGAGTTTTTCTAAATCTGAGTAACCTTTGCTAGTACAGCTGCTAAATCATTCCAGCAGCATTGATGGGGGGGATGAACCTCTGAGTCATTTGGATTTAAACCGAGTAATTTAGCACTCAGTTCAGACTGCCCCAGTATCAGCTTTATGAAGTTTTAAAATACTCTTCTCAAAGCGTTAAGAAGTGTTTAATGTTCTTCTCTCATCTTGCTCTGTACGCGAGCCTCCTTCCCAGCGTCAATGTGAAGTACAGAAAGACGACTCAGCTCACAGTAGAGGAAATGCTCCAGGACTGGAGGAGAAGATATTGTGCTAATGAAACTCAGGTGCTTGTTTTATCTTGATGCCAGGGGAGACTGCAGGTGCTGGAAAGGAGGATGAGGAAGAGGCCAATTCTTGAAGCCTGTGGCAGAGAAGGTACAACGTGGCTTTTGGCAAAGCCATCCATTAAATCAAGGGATCTCTTGTTGTGGGGAGAGCTAACTTTCTGGAAATTGTCAGTTCCTTACACAAACTCCTGCTCTTGAGCTGGGAAGCCTGAAGTTCCCTTTGGCTGCAGTTCCAGGCTCCTGCAGCCATCCCAGCTCTGGTGTGTGCTGTCTGGTTCCCGAATGCACTTTCCACTTTGGTAGCCAACATGTAGGAAATGCCTATGATTACGATGATCTTCTGTCTAACAGTACAGTATTACTATTGGGAGCAAGATGCCTCTGCTTCCTGTATTTTCTTGCAGCATGGAGCAAGAAAGGGACCGAGAAGGAGAAAGTTCTCTTCTCACCCAGCTAGAATTACTTTTCATCTCTTAAAGATTTTTGTATGGATGACCATGGTCTACTTTGGCACTTCACTGAGCAAGGCAAGGCCAGACCGTCAGCATGAGTCCCCATTATCTCTTGACTGACCTCAGAAACCATACTCCTTCACTCAGCAGCAAGGCTGGCCCCCTCGCCTGGCAGGGACAAGCACTCAGACAACAAACCTTGCTTAGCAAAGAGACCTGGCAGCTCGTAGAGACAGAGCTTGTGGATTCAAAGTTCAGTGTGGCCAGCCATGTTCCAGTAGCTGGAAAGTGCCTGGCTGCTGCAAGCTGCTGACTGATTCACAACAGCATCCAGGAGGAGGGATGAAGTACATTGCCCCTCTTTTTAGAGGATGTTACTGTGAGTGTTTGATCACTGCAAAGCTCTGACATGTATTTCTCGCTCTCTCGCCCTCCCTGAGTCAGTCTGTAGGACGCAGCTGCCTTAGTTGGGCTTGCCTAGCTGCTGGAGATGTTGCCTCTGTTAATTACTGTGTGTCATTTTCTAGCTCAAACTCAGTTTCTTTTTGATCTCTGCTTGTTCAACACAAGCTGATAATGGAAGACGGGAGGTCATGAGACTCTGCTATATACTGGCGGAGAAAATCCTGCTCTTAGAAGCAAGCCGGGTGTTCCTGCTAAGCCTTTCACACTGTTCTTGAATTAGCCCCGAGGTTACATGCCTCCTCCCAGCCTGCTCCACCCAGTTCAGTTTAGCTCCTAGAAAATTCTCCTGTCCCCACAACTGTTAATCTGTTAGGCAGACCATTACCTGGGGGAGGTTATGGTTACAGGAGGCTACCTCTAACATGGCCCCAAGCTTCCCACAAGCTCCAAGGCTTGTATTTGACTATCAGTTAGGTGTTGCATGATTGGGTGCTCTGCATTTTCTAGGTCCTGCAAATAGATACCAAAATACTTCATTCTTTTACCTGAATCGCCAACACTTTATTTGCAAATAAGCCTATTCCAGCCTTGCTCAGTTAGAGAAAAGCTAATGCCCATTGCACATGTCGGGGAAAACTGAAATCAAAGATGTGCCCAACATCATGGTGATTAGTAATAGTTGCAAGGCTCCAAGATGTAAGATTACCTCATACTCAAAGATTGCAGCTTTTCTGAGCTACGTTGGTTTTGCTCCCACTGGGGGAAAATAGCTCCCTTGTGCCATCTCTATCTCCAAGGAGGAGTTCTGCTCCAAATCTTACCTCTTCCACGTGAATGTGAAAGCTCTTTTGGCACGCGGTCCGGAGTGTCTCCTTACTCCTTCTCCCGTTCTGAGAAGCCTCTGTGCTAGCTGCTCACCCTGAATGCAGTCAGCCAAATGTCACGGGGCTCCTGGGTGCCGTGTAGATGTGCAATATCGCTGTTATTTTCAGCCAGTTGTTCAGCTGTCAGACTGGATTCTGGAGGATGCAAAACTCGGGTGACACATACACAAAGCATCTTCTGCCAGATCAGGCAGACGAGCATCTTGATTCAAGTAACTTCTCTTTATTAGCGCATATTGTATACACTTTTTTTTTAAAGGAACAGTTTTGACACAGAGTAAAAACCTGCAAAATTGTTATTCTGGAGAAGGATTTTTATAGTGCTCAAGATCTGTCTGGAAGGTTGATATTTGCTCAGCTGTGTGCTGTCTGTGTGCCAATGGATACAGAACGTCAGAGCAAACGTGCTGGAGCCTGATCTTCCCAGCAGAAGAGGTTTCATTCCTGTCCTTTTGGCTCCCGGTTTTGATAATGGAGAGCTGAGGCTGGAGGGCCTTGCGTGAGACCAAAGTATTCCTGAGGAAGTCTGATGTGACGCCACTTGAAAACAACCTCCCCACAGCTTTCCCTGGCCCTTAGCTATGCGTTGACTTCATTAATGTGTACTGTACTGCCCTTTCTGTTGTAAGCCATACCTGCTTTTGTCTAGACCATGCAGGCAGAAAAACCCTCACATAACTAATAGGGAGAAAAAAGTTGTTTTGCCTATCTAGCTGTATCCTCAGACACAGAAGGGACCAGAGCTGTTGGGATTCCCCTGGTCCTTTCCTGTCTAAAGGATTGGGGTGTGCAGATGGTCCTTCCCAAGGATCAACACACAACAGCTTGGTGCCAGCATTTGATGGCGCAATCATCATAAATAACTTACATTACTTGCTTTCTCTATTTAGAGAAAAGTATTGTCCTATCACAGTAACAACTGGGAAAACAAATGCCAGCATTTATCATGCAAGTGCTGGCAATAATAGAGGTCAAGTGGATTTATAGTGCCAGAACCCATTATGTGTTTGAAGACTAATTAAAGCCTTAAATGAGATGCTTGTCCTACCGGAGGCTGCCTTTGTTTTTTCTCCTTTCTTTTCTTGCTGATGTGCTTGTGCTTTGGTTTTTTTTTCTTTCCCCTTTCCTCTTTGAAGAGCTTGCTGTAATAATGAAGCAGTAACTTGACAGAGCTTTCCTGATTAGATGTCAGTGTATGATTTGAGATGCTCTGTGAGCATTCAGATTGCTGGACCGTATCTCCACTGTCACTTCAGAGCTTGGTAGGGTTTACAGGCCCATCTTCCACCCTAAATAACTGGCTGGCTGGTCTAATTTAATAATATTGAACGATATTTAGAGTTGTCTGCCAAAATCAAGGTTCTGAAATGCTGGGGTCTTTACAAATGTGGGGAGGCCACGTCCTGGCCTGGAAGAACTCACCAAAAAGACAAGTCAGTATCTCAGTTAATACAGGTACAGAGAGAAATGACCTTTTCATGAAAATACAGCAAGTGCTTATACCAAGATTTGTCGTGTTCTTTGGGGTGCAAAGCTTGTGCTCCGTGCTGCTGAGCTGTGCTGAGTGCTGGAGGCAGAGGAGGGGACGATGCTGGCCATGCAACCTTTCCCTGTTGGCTGTCTGTGGAGTCCACTGTCAGGTTTAATTCTTCTTCCTCTGGTACAGCCACCCCAGAGGGATACAGCGTGTTCCCGGCCTGCGAATAGAACTGTCGCTCGATCTGCGTCGGGGGGGTTTGCTTTGTCTCAAACAGGGATGGAGCAGGCAGCTCTCCAAGCTGCTGGAGATGGGGGAGAGCCTAGGAGTTATCAAAGCACATGTCAACTTGATGAGAGCTCCTGGCACGGCTCCCTGAGTTGCTGCTACACATGTTCTGCTCGATCTTGTCAACTCTGAAATCTCAGGAGCACCAATTGGATATGGAGACTGTCCTTAGAGGAACAAAACTCTGCCCACACTGTCTACTCAGCCTTGCCCTACTGCAGATTTACATGGGGTGACCCCATCACCATCCTACGATAAAACACTTCCTTGTGTTTTCTGCAGCTACTTCTCACTTTGTAGCAAGGTAGTGCTAGAGAATTTTTGCTACATGAGCATTTCTTCTCTAATTGCATGGTGAAAACTGAGGACTTGCCTGTTGGAGGGCCTCCCCCTGCACAGGACTAGAGTCCTTCCCTCTGGAGACCATAATGATCCTGCTCTTCGGGGCAGTGTGGAGCTGGTCACAGATACCAAGGGGACAGGAGAAGAATGGGGGGAAAGATGCTGTGCTTGCTGCATGCACCATGTCAGCACTCTGGTTTTAGCCCCTCCATTGGACATGCAGGGCCTAGTGTTGCTCTATGCTGATCAGCTTAAAAAGCCTATGGAAGGCAGAGAGCGTGCACTGCCCAACTTCTGGCTGTGAAGAAGAGATGGTGGATAAAGGTTCCTATATCCATGTCATCACAGGTAGCGCAAGGATGCGCAGAGGGGCCATCCCCATCTCTTCAGAGTGGGGATGCGAGACAGAGAAAGAAGATGGATATCTGATGTGGATATGTTGGGTTAGTGTCCCAAAGATAGAAGAATAGGGAGTATTTGTGAGATGGGGGAAGCATACAGGCTAGAACACAAGCAGCCCCCTCCGCTCTGTTGCAGTAAACTTCCCCCTCCCCAAAGTCTGTTGCTCCCTTACGGGTAGGGAGGTGACTGCTTCATCCAGTTTTAAAATACAGGAATGTGAAAACCGTTAAACTCATCTCAGGAACCGAATTGCCAAAGTTAAAACAAAACAACAAAAAACTTGGTTCATGGTGGTGTTGAGATTTGGGGGGCAAAGAGATTTTGAAAAAAAATATTTAAAAAAGAAACAACAACCCTGAGCAGCACTGAAAGGAACAACATCCGAGGAGCTCCAGGAAAACAAGGCATGAATACAGCCAGTCAGTAGCATTGCTCAGCTGATGTTCACAAGAAGGTTTCAACTTGCTCTGTCAGAGACCTCAGTAAACCTTAAAGACAGAGAGAGCATTTAGAAATGCCCCTGAGGTTTTCCGTTACTCTGCAGTAGGCTGGGTAAACATGCCAATAAATACTGGAGAGAGAGAGAGGAAAAAACCTTCCAGAGGAACAGACCCAGGTTTTCAGCTGGTCAATCTTTTGCATCCACGGCTGCTGCTGTTGATCGGCACTGGGGAGAAAGAGGCAGAGTTGAACTTTTGCTGAGTATTAAGCGGTGCTGCGGGTATTTCTGGGAAAAATAACTTGGAGGAGGCTGAAAGTTGCATCTGGAGCCATCTGAGGGAATGTCCTGATCGGAGACAGAAAGTTAACGCGAGTCCTCCTGTCGTGGGGTGCTTGTGAGTATGGAAATCTCTCTGCTTTCCTGGAAGATGAGTACACGTGGGCTACCGAGCCTGTCTGCTGTGGACTACAGGGGAGAAGCTCCCACAAATGCAGTGGGAATTGCTGCCTGTGTCAGTGCGGTTTATGATAGCCCTGACTGATAGGTAGCCTCTTAATTCTTCTAGCTGCTTGTTTTAATGGCGTTGCTTGTTTTAGTGCTGCTGCTTGCTCCGCCTGTGGGACAGCTCGTGGTGAGTGGGGACGGCTGAACCCCGGGCTTTTGCAAGACCGGTGCTTGGCCCTGGTGCTGGTTGTGTTGTCTTCTGGAAGAAAATAGCTGGGTTGAATGGCTCTGAAGTTGAGTTTGTAACTCCTAACTTCTTCTAAGCCCAACTGAATGTGGAATCTACATGGTAACAGAAGAACACCAGCATCAAAACAACGGGAAAAGACAAATTGTTCTGCATGCCCTACCTAATTGCTGGAGTAGTCTCAGCTGACTGTGTATACTAAATTAACAAAGAGGAAGGCAGGTTTTCTCAGATCAGAGATTAATGGTTTCTGGCCAGCAGTTTAATGCTATTGCAAATGTACAAAAGCACCTGAGGATGGAGGTGTATAATCAACGACTCTTTAGACTGTTGGAAATGATGTGTGTTTATCTAATCAGACACACTGTGCTTCTTTCTTGCCTTCCTGGAAGTGGCCGTTAAAAGCTGCTGTGACGCACGCTCACTTCCAGATGCTGGCCTCTCACCTCTTGGGCGTTGCTTTGAAACCCAAACGTACTACTCGATTAAGTATTTGTAGATGGCTTTTATTCCAGACCCACCTCGCTGCCCCACATGTAAGACTGTAGGTTATTCTGAGGGAAGCTGACCACCATGAGGAGCTATTAGCAATGTCCAGAACATCATCGAGCGTTAACCAGGAGCCACTGGGCAGAACCAGCTGCTGCCTTCCCCTCGCTGAGCTCCTGCCTCGCTGACGTGGCAGCAGCCAAAAGCCCGTCGCTCATTTGGCAGTGTAGGAGGAGATCCGGGGCCATCCTGCTGCTGCACAGCTCCCGCTTCCATGCTGATGCCCACAAGTTGCTGGTGGGAGCGTGCTGGAGCGACAGGAGCTGGGTGTGGGGTGTCTTGTGTCTCCCACTAAGTTGGTACAGGACCTCAGCTTTGTTTAAGGGCTCTGGGTCCTCTTGGCTGAAAGCTGGTATCACTGATGCTCGGGGGAGCGTAAGCTTGGGTGACATTTAGCACGTGGAAGGGGAGTCCTGTACGGAGTGAACCGGTGTCTCTGGCAGGGTGGTGGGTTGTGCCTGCCCACTCAGAGTGGTGCAGCTCTCTCCATTTTGTGGTGGGAGAGGGCTCAGACTTGGGCTTGATCATTTCAGCTGTCTTCATGGTTGAGTGCACGTCCAGCCTGCGATAATAGATGTGTGCGGCTACCAAATAACCATATAATTGCATTGGTATCCAACAGCATCAGCCTTTCCCATCCTGCTCACAGGAGGTGCTCAATATATGTTAGCAAATGTAAGATACCTTAGATAGGTATCTTTGAAAAGATAAGCAAAGGCTGGGATAAAACCAGTAAAATCAGGAGTTCCACCTGCTTTGTTGAGGGCAGCAAAGTCCTTTTTTCCTGCCTGCTCCAAAGGGACGGCAGCCCCGTGTCTGAACCCTCGCCAGCGTCAGCAGCAGTCGCTGACCTTCCGGGATCAAATCCTGTTGTTGCTGAGCTGCTGCCAAGTGAGCAACTGGCTTTGCGGTGCGGAAGGGGGTAGAGGTTGGTAGGAATGGCGACTGCTTGTCATTATGTGTTTTCCTTGCTCTCCGGCCTTATGGTATATTCACGTCAGTATTTGTTCTGCACCTATTCACCAGCCCTGAGGTCAATCCCTTCTGAACTCAAAGCCCAGTAGTGAAATCACCTTAAAATGAAACCAGTGCTAATGTGCTTTTTGGAGTAGAGAGACAGAAATGTGTAGAAATATTTTGCTGATTTGAGTCTGTATAGCTGCAAGAAATAAATCACTTTAGGGCAGCAAAGAAGTAGCGAGGAGCAGAGACGTTAACTTTCGGTCATTTGTAAGAAGTGATATGTGTGCATGACCCTTAGTGAAGTCCCAGCTGATCTGAGCTTCTCTTTGTATCTCATGAAGCCGAGCAAGGTTGAACTTTTCAAAGCAGCAGTGTCTTTGGAGTTGCTGTAGTTTAGATACAACTGTGGTTGCGTCTGGAGGCCTGGCTGAGCTGGATATGTGTTAGTGCAGGAATCCCTGCTACCTGGTGGCTTTTTCCATTTAATCACCATGTTCTGCTTACAGTCAGTCTTGAATGGGTTTATGAATTTTGTGCTTTCTGTCTCATTAAGTTTGCCCAGTGAGCAGCTCAGTGGCACCCTGGGTTCGAACAGGGTCCGTGGGGGCTGCTGTAATATAAGCAGTGGTGCTGTTAGGTGGTGGGAAGCTGGGGACTCTTCAGGTTTGGTGAGTTTGCTCTTGCAGGAACCACACACAGCTCAGTGGTTTCCGTTCTCAGGGATCAGCATGGGGATGGGTTTCAACTCACATACATTCATTCACCCTCCCCCAGGATTTCCACTGAAGCTTGGAAGTTGTCATGGGACCTTGAGTCCAAAGCTTTCATTTCTGCCCTGTTTGGTGTTGCTGGTGGGGGATGTCATGTGGTGCTCAGCTAAACTGAACCTTCAGGAAAGATCAGGGAACGGAAGCCAGGAGGGTGCAAGGGCAGAAGTTTTCCCAGATGTGGTGAAGGCATCCCCAGACCATTTTGTAAATCCTGGCTGTTAGTGAGCAAGGCAGTAGCAGCTGGAAGCGGGCTGGAGGGAGATGTGGAGGTAAAGAGAGTTTGGAAGGCAGGAGTCAGAGCTGAACTGTGTTTCACCCACACTGTTATAGCTGGAATACTACGTTAAAACTAATCTTATGAAATCTCAAATAAACATCATGAATGCTGCCAAATTTTGATTTCTCTGTCAGGTTCAGGGCAAGGCTTTGCTCCCCTTAAGACTGGGCCTATGAGACTTAGAAAATATTTGCTCCTTCACTTAGTTTTCTAGCCCTTTTGACTGTGGAGAAAAGCTCAAAGCTACATCCCAGATACATTAAGTTAAAAACATGAAGATAAAGCAGCAAATCCACAGATGTATTAAACTATTTTTTTGTTATGATTTTTTTCAATGCCAGTCCCATGACTGTTGTGGTTTAGAGTGGGGTTTGTATCTCCTGAATTTCAGAGACCTCATTTGAGATCAGAGTCGTAGTGTGACCCGGCTGCGGGTTCGATAGCAAAAGCTTCACACAGCCGTAGCCGCTGCTGACTGTGCTGTGATAGTGCTTTGAAAAAGACCCAAAACAATAGAGGAAAAAACCACATTTGAATCTCAAGGACAGCACAGCTGCAACATCCCGTCCTTTTGACTTTGTAGTTAACAGGAGCAGAGGATCTGCCATGGTTTGAATTTTATCTGCATGATATTAGTGCTGTTGGTGAGTGACACCCTCCTGATGTGAGAGTGCGTTGTTTTGCAGGAGCCAGGCCAAAGAAACTCCAAAAGAACAGCATGGACAGCTTAGACCTCCTGAAGTTCCCTTCTGAAAAGGTAAGCAAAGATGTCTGGCCTCAAAGATTAAATATCAGTAGGAATCTGTAATGGCTTGTTGACTGGCTTCATTTGCAGGGAAGCATGCAATTAGCAGATATCATTGGAGTCAATGGGATTAACCAAAGAGGGTTTCTAGAGAGCTTGGAGGAGAGGAACAGCTGGTCTGACTAAGAAGGCACTTAACAACCGAAAGCTGAAAAAGCCACTTCTGTGCTTTTTTGAAAAAACAGCTCTTTATTGAGAGGATAATCATTAGCATTTTAGCCCCTTTAGTGGCTGGTGGCAAATCTCAGTGCCCCGTTAGCCCTGTGGAGTGCTGCATTCGGCACAAGTAGGGAAGGAGAGGTCAGAAGCAGGAGATGGTGCGTTGCAGGAGGCAGAGGGTTTTGTTCCAAGGAGCTCTGCTCTGGTTTGCTGCTGGAAATGTCAGATCCAAGCAGATCAGCATTTTCTCAGTCTCCCCAGACCAAAAGCTGTTTCTATAGTCAGCTGGGAGGCACTGAGCCTTTCCACCTACGGGGATCACTTCAGTTTCTCAGAAGATCCTGTGCAGGATCACTGGGTCTGCCCAGGGGCAGGCACTGGTGCTGCCATGGGGCTCAGTCATGCCTGTTCCCAGAGGAGGTGGCCAGGGGGGCAGCCGTGCTCTGCCTTCTTGGAACATCTTTGGCACAAATAATTTACATTCATCCAGCGCTTTCCAGGCACAGCTCTCCCAAGTGTGCCAGGGAGCATTTCCCCTCTTACAGAAGTGTCACAAAGGAAACAAACTTGCCTGATTTGCAGGTAGGTGCAGATGGTCAATGAGAAACAACCTCAGGCTTGCAAAACCATTTGGGTTCTTAAATGTCCCGGGAAGCACTGGGAGGACCAGAAGAAACCTCCTCCCTGAATTAACTCTCTTTGGGAGTTAAATGCCAGACGCACTTATGTATTTTTATTAATTCTCCCAACTGCCGAGCGGCCGTTTTGGCTCCTGCCTGCTTTAACCAGTGCGACTCCATCTCTGGGGTGCTGACAGCAGGGGCAGCGGTACCCAGTGTCAGGGGGAGACTCGATTGTGTATCCTCTTCGGAGCAGTATGGCCCAGAGGATGCTGGCAGGGAGAGTTTTGCTGCTGTGTGATTTGCTGCTAATGCTGTTGGTTTCCTAGTCTTTGCTGTAAAAGCTGAGCCTCATTCGATAGTTCAGGCAGGGTTATAGGATTTCAGGGATTTCAAGGGGAGGCTGGAGTAAACAGGAGCTCTGGGTAGTCCGTAACCATGGAGTCAGACACGAGTTGTCCCGTTCCCCCTGCAGCGGTCCTGTGGGGTGTGTGTGAGTTCACCTCTCCTTCGAAGAGTGATTTGGATGCAATTCCCCTTCCTCTCCCCTGCTGCTGCTCCCAGGGAGAGATGATTACGGTCACGGGAGAGGGTTGTTTGCTTCAAACTTGCTATGGTGAGGGTGATAAGATTGTAAAGAATAAATCAGTGGAGTGAACTCTGATCTCTCCAGCACCCTCTTGTTATTGCCTCGCTCTCTCTGCCCTTCATTTCTGCCAGACATAGCCTTCAAAGTCAGCAGGGACCCCTGTTACCACAGAGGCCAGGAACTCTTGTCCAGTGCCTCTGCACAGAGTCTGGGCAGAGCAAATCTGCCAGGACGCACCCGTGTCGGCTCTGGATGCCCCTGCGGATAGTGGGAATGCCACTTCCCTGTCATCCTGCTCTTTCCAACCTGTGCCTTATTCCTTGTTTTGAGCTTCTCTGGTTTTAGCTCCCAGCCATTGGTTCTTGTTTATTACTCTCTCTACCAGACTAAAAATCTCTTTATCACATGCTGGTTTTTACCCTGAAGGTGCTTACATGCCGTAATTGAGTCATCTATTCTTTTTGTCATGAACTACACAGTTTGAGGCCTCTAACTAAGGCAGTAAGGCATTGGAAGGCGGTTTCTTTCCAGTTCTGAAACCCACTTTTGTGGCAGCTTTTCAAAATGTGGCGATGGGCCTGGCTGCAGTTGGTCCCATCAATAGCATCTAGGGAAATGAATCTCTCCTTACTTGTGCTCACTACTCCTGTTTGTGTTGCAAGAGATGGAAAAGTCATGTTGGCTACAGCATGCTACTGGGCTATTGGTGTGCTGTGAATTCAGATCCTTTTCAGTGTCCTTGGCTTTCTGGTGTATGTGCCCTAAAATCCCAACCTTGTGAGCCCTTGGGTCATCTTCTGAGCTGTGCTCAAACTTCTTTCACCTGCATGTAGTTGCTGCAATGATGACACCCTGGGGAGTCGCCTCAGTGCTTTATGGATGATAAAAAGGTGGTTTGCAGCCTGGAAACGCTGAAGCCCAGAGCATCAAGCAGATTTAGGCACTCAGTTCCCACCGGTTACATGTAAAGTGCCTGGTGCCTCTAATAAGCATCTTTGGAGCTAAATGCTGGATACTGCTGGTGCTTCTGTATGAGGGCCTCATCTGCATGACAGCAGTAGGGAGGCTGCTGTGATACTGCCGGCAGGGCCATTAGCCCCGGTCTTGTGGCAGAGAAGGGGTAGAGCTGTGGGGTCTTAGGGGAAGTGAGAATGGGGGAGCCAGGCTCGGGCCAGGGCCTGGAAAAGCAAAGTGAGATGCTGCAGTGAGAAGGGATAAAAACTGGAATTCAGAAGATGTGTAATCTCTGTCACCTCAGTTTCCCCATGCATTACACGGGGATGATAATCCTGTACTTTATATGTCTGTGGGAGCACTGAACACAAGCATTTAAGAGGGCAAAGGAGGACAGCAGTGAAAGAACAGGGCTTGTAACCGTCTGCTGTAGTTAATCATGTTACCCTGTGGTCCCCACATGCTTCTGGTAGCGTGAGGGCTGGCAAAAGAGCTGAGGGGGACTCCAGCCATTCATGTTAATCTGCCTTTTAGGAAACCACTGGGTAAGGGCCCTGCTTGTTGAAGATAGTGGAAGACACTGAGGCAGGCAATGCTCCATCTGTGCTGGGTGCCAGATCCTAGAGGTGGGAAATGCTGTGGAGCATCTAGCATAGCCATGTTCCCTGGGGCATGGTCATGGTTTGGTGTGGGCTGCTGCATGGCTGGGCACTGGGAAGAAGTGAAGATACAGCAAGTGGAGGGACTTGTGCCAAGAGTTTGGTATCCTGGGCAAGATGAGCTTGCCGCTCTGTTTGGAAGAGGTTTTTATGAGTGCAGTTGCCAGAAATCACTAGCAGCAGTGACTGCTTCTGGACCTTTCATCCATCATTCCCTATGCCTGTAAAGAAACCAGCCGTGCTTCTACCTGCATACCTGGCTCTTTTAAAGGGATGCTGCTTCTCCCTGTGGAGAAGTTGACTGCTGTGTTTTGTTTGGGTGATGCTTCCTCTCCACTCATTAAAATCGCACACTGCAGAGATAGACAAAATGTCCTCATTCAGCCCTGCACATGACGAGTGGCACCTCACACCACATTAACTTCTTCCTTCTGTGCATCTCCTGTTCTGTGGATACTTGCCAACAGACCTCCACGTAAACCTGAGACAGGCAATTTGTGCAATGACTGTTTCTTCCTTTCCCAAGGACCAGAATGGGGACAGCCATCATGTGGGAGACCTGAAGATCTCAGGAAAAGAATTCTTGTCATTACCTGCGAGGTCAAAGAAATACCGGGAGCACCAATCCAGTTCAGAGAGAAAGTCCCAGGGGTCAAGTATGTTGCCACTGGATACCAGCGAAGTCCGAGTCCGGGTGTCACAGTCGGTAGGAAGATAATTTTTTCCCGTGGTACTGATCTGGGAGTTTCTTATAGCATGTTTGTTCTTACCTCATTTCTGACCTGGTATGGGGGTGGCAGTGTGGCCTATTGGCTGGAAAACAGAGCCTGCTGTTAACTGTTTGGGCAACTGTACACAAATCATTTTGCCTTTTTGAGCCTCAATGTCACTGTTCTTTTAAGAGATCCATGGTACCAACCTCACTCATGAACTGGTTTGTGAAAGCTTAGTATTTAGTGGTGGTATTTGTAACCTTCTCTTGAGCGATGGGAGTCTAGACTTGAACTTCCTTGAGTTTGGGATGGTCAGGATGTGATGCCTTGAATTCCAGAAGAACACAGCAATTTGGACCCCTTGCTTTGTGGAGCCTGACTTGATCAGCTTCCTGGGGTTCATGGGTAGTGAGCTTGTTGCCTTCAAGAAACACAGCACTTTTCAGGTTTTTGATGAGCAACCAAAAATGCTGGTTGCCTTTGCCAAATCTAGGGCCTTAGGTATTGTTCCCTCTCATCTCCTGACCACGTTGGTGGTCTCCTGAGTGGCAATGTGCAGAGTGGTCTCTTTGAATTCATCAGTCATTAGGCAGAGATGATGGAAAATCATTGTCTAGGAGCTTCTCTTTGCCAGCAAGTTAGGTGGAACATACTTCCTAAGAGCAGGAGCTGGCCCTGATATCAGTGATTTATGGGTTATGGGCATGCAGCAAGCCCTGTGTTGGGTGTTGAAGAGCTCTGACTCAGCCTGTGCTTGGCTCCCCAGACGGTAGTGGGGATCCATGTCCTGGAAAGCTCTCCACGTGCCTTTTTGATGTCTTTAGCTTGAATAATTGATCTGTTTGTTGGGAAGCCGTTATCTTCCGGTTGTGTTGATGTTTATGTTGCAACACATAGCAAATACAATGTACTGGGGAGGTTTCCTGCAGCTGTGTTGGTTTTGTTCTCAGTCCTGGAGACAGGGATCACACCGACAAATGATGGCATGTTTCTGGATCGTGGGAGGGGGCTTGGAGATATTTGAACTTGGCGATCTCAAGTGAGAAGCCCCAAGTCCTCAGCTTGCTGTTGCCAGGAGATATGGAGCATAACAGCAAAGATTTAATGATTGCATGGGTGCTTGAAAGTGTTTGGTCTCTTGCTTTATACTGAGACTGTAACACACTATCACAGTCCTGTGATCGTGCAGTGATTCCAGATGGAATAAATCTAAGCCAGGAAAGATAGGCCTGTTTTTTCTTGCTGTTTAAGAAAAGTGAAATAAAATATTTTCATACTGGGTAAGAAAGGATCTGAGGTGCAGAGCTTGGGATGAAGCCTGTCTGTAGAGTGGGGATGCTTGGAAGTGTTTCTAGCACTGAGTCCTTTGTTCCTGCTCTGCGAATCACGGGGAGAACATACCCTGCTGTACCTGTGTGCATGTGCGTATGTACACATCCCTTTTTGACATTCCTGATTTTCAGTCCTCTGACCACTGGAGACAGGATCTTTACACCAACTGTTTTTTTTTAGACCTCTCTGACCTCATTCGTCATTCCCAACAGTGCTCGTGGAAAAGGTCTAATAGGAAAAGCATTCCTTACTGCTCACCGGTGCAAACACGATCATTGAGAAGGAAAACAAAGCTCATCTGAGCCAGAAAGGAGACAGCAGCATGGGGGCATCCAAGGCAATACGAAGGTAGAAAAAACACACTTCTGCCAGAAATAGCCTTGTATTTTTAACTCAGACGTTCAGCCAGAAACCAAACAAAAGCCGTGCTCCATCAAGAGCAAGGCAAAAAGCATTCCTCGGGAGTGTGGCTGTGAGTACATAGGCTGTGTCTAAGAAAAGACCCCATGGGACATTGCCAACCACTAGTGACCTCTTGGCAGTACGCATCGGGTTTTGGGGAATGTCCATGAAAAATCAAGTGAAGACATAGACACACATGCCCCAGTCACAGGTGGTGCCTTTCAGTCTGCTGGGGTTCGTGCTGTTCCTGGCTCTGATGGATGTGTGTGAGCAGGTGAGGGATGCACTGCTCCTCCTGTCCTTCAGGGGATGGGTGACCACGCAGCAGGGATGGCAAAGCCCAGGGTTTGCACTTGCAGAGAGGTAGCTCAGGCTCTACTTGACTGCTGCAGCCGCCTTCTTTCACCAGCTCATCTTCCAAGGCCCTGACTTTGCAGTGTGTGTGTGTGTGTGTTAGCTCCCCACTTGCACTGGATTTGTGAGCTGAGCCCCAAGAGTCCATTTTTAGTTCAGGCATGGCAGGTGCACATGGTAGTGAAACAGCATAGAGTGAATTCAACAGGATATGCAGAGAAGCAATATGTGGAAAAAAATGACATCTTCCTCCGTGCAGACACTAAACATATCCTATTTTATCCCAAGAGAGAATAGATCAATGCACTCTACAGTGCTTGTGGCTGGAGGAGAAGGGCAACTGCCTGTCTTATGTTTTAAAGAATGCCCCTTATTTGGTATCCAATGGACCAGAGTCCATATCCCATAAAAATGACAGTGACAAGTGTTTTATTGGGTTTTCCTTCAGGCCGGTAGCTATACAGAGTTACATAGCATGATCAGGCTTGCGGTCTTTGTAGGCAGATGCTCTGAATGGCAGAGGGGAGTTTGCTGGGCAAAATGCAGGTGGGACACTGAAGCCTCCCAGCATTGCTCTCGGCGGGGCATCCTACCGTCCTTCCTTGCCAAGAAGGCCAGAGTCCCCAGCTAGGTTTTGCTGCTACCTGTGCATCCACAAAGTGAGGACAGGTGTATTTATATCCCCTTTCCTAAAGTTTACTGAAACACCCTCAGAAATCCAGGAGTTCTGCAGAAGCCAGAGCTGGAGAGGCTCAGGAGGCACCTGAAATCCTGCCCTGATCCCTGCAGTGCCTGGCGGTGCTGAATGCATGCGGTTTGTTCAGGCATGGGAGTAAACGGTCCGTCACCCCAGTGGCAGGCAGCAGAGCCCCACCGGCACATGGCTTACACCAGGTGGTTCAGCCCGTGCCCCGCCACACGTGAGACACCCTCCAGAAAGGGCTCTTTTGCCCGGAGAACATCTCTGCAGTATGTTCTGGTGGACAAGGCTGGGTTGCTTCAGGTGAATTGTGGTTTGTGTCGGTGCTCCCAGCTGACAGTTGTGCCAGCCTCACTTAATAGCATAGGCCAGAGCTCAGAACATTTAAGGTCAATGTCATCTTGCGGGTACTTGCAAAAAAGCAAAGCAACTCGTTGCATTCTGCTTTTGTCCCCATCTGTCAGAGGGCTACTGGGGCTGCATCAGTCTATTGTAGGGGAGCGTGGGTGGGCTTTTTTGAAAAGCTGTAATTCCCATCCATCAGAACCTTTTTTATCAAATGTAGCAAAACACACCCAAGATGAGAGAGAAGCTTTCCGTGGTCAGGCTGTTCAGACAAGAATCCCTCCAGATACCTCATTTTGTGAATGCTCAAAGCAAAAATCCTCTTTAATCCATCAGCAAACAGCAAGTCCTTAATTAGAGGTGGGCTCTAATGATTGATCTAAGGTGCTTTTGTGGGATGCCACAATACCTGCTGTCCCACCAGAAGGCGTGAGCTCAGACTGCACGCATGATCCTGGGTGCTGCTCTCCCACGGTCGTTTTGCCAAGGGGAGACGAGGTTGTGCATAGGAATGCTGAGGAAAAAAACTCAACCCGGGACTTTCAGGCCTCAAGCCGAGTGAAGTAATCTCTGGATAAGTCCTGCTGCCAGCACAGCCACTGACCTCCTTCCGAAGGGCCCTTCCTGCAGCGGGCAGGTCCCTGGGAACAGGAGGTCCTGCGGGTGCGGTGCCTGAGTCAGAGCTCCCGGTTTCGCTGCCCATCTCTGCCACCGACTGCCTCTTGTTTACCTCCGTCTTCCCCATCTGTGTGATGGGGTGATGCTGCTTCCCTGCCTACCCTGGGGAGGTTACAAAGGTGTGATGATGGCTGTAAAGTTGTTTGAGCTTTGGATGGCAGGAGCTGTGGTGGTGTTATTTGCATTGGTGATGATGATGCTAATTACTGAGCTGCTGGGAAACTCCCTATGGGAGGAGGTGGAAAAGGGGAGGGGAGGCAGGGAAAAGTGAAGGGAGGTGAAGTGAACTTGAGGAGGGAGAGGAGCCTGTCCCTGCTGACGGCTCTGTCAGGCCCTGGGAGAAGGGCAAAGCCGTGGGGATGCTGGGATGGATAGGGGAAGCCATGGCGCAGGCGCTGCGTAAGGTAGGAGAGCGTGCCAGGGCCCGCGGCAGGTCCCTCCGTTCCTGCCACTGCTGTGCAAGATGCGCGCGATGGAGAGCTCGCGCAAGAGGGTTGCGTCGCTGGCGGGGCAGAGGGATGGGCTTCCTTACCCCTTCTCCCATGGACCCGTGAAGTGGGGGAATTTCCCAGCCATGGCTGGTGGTTGCTGGGAGGAGAGGGACTGGCACTGTCTGGGTCTGGGGGACGGGCAAGGGCAGGGTCCTCTTCACCTTTGAGGTCGGGTTTGGAGCTCCCATGGGAATACTCAGGGCTGTGAGTGCCTGGTTCTCCACAGGCAGAGCAAAGGTGGGTTTGGTCTGGGAGAAGCTGTTGAGGGTGAGGATGGGTTTGGTTGCGTTTTTCCTCTGCAGCAGAGCCCTGAGCAAAAGTAGCTGCATGAGAGCTCGATCTCTGTGCCCGCAGTTGCGGGCGGTCAGATCCGAGTGCTCCCTGGGACTTCTGCACCGCACACCTTCTGAGTTTCCTCTCTTTTAAAAGTAACGTCAAAGCAGAAGGTTTTATACCACATGAAGCTTGCAGACATCAAAAGCTTGCTCATAAATTTAACCCCTCTGCTCTGCTGTGGAGAAGGTCATACCGCTCCAACTCTTCATTGACTTGGTAACAGTTGTATCTTAGAGGGTTACTAGAAGGATGGGATTTTTCTTCACTTCAGAAATATCAGAGGTTTTGTGTCCCTCACCCCCTTCTCTGAGAGAGCAACCACTGTGGAAAAAGGAGAGGGTCCATGGAAGAAAGGGGTTATATATTCCTGAAAAGACTGCCTGGGGAAGGGGCTGGGGACCTGACCCAATTCTGGGCCTTGCGTTTAAGGTCAGCACCAAGCTAAAGTCTCTGAGGTTAATGGGGCTGAGCACGTGCCAGAGTTCAAGGGCTAAAGCACTTTATTGGTTCAAGCTCCAACAGCTGGAGCAAAAACCATGGAGAGAGGTAAGGATCAAACCCAATCCTCTCCCCTCCTTGGGGTTCCGTGATCTAGAAATGGTCCTGTTCGTCTGGACTCTCTTCTTCCCAGGGGAGTGCATCAGCTCAAGGGAGCACTTCCTCGCTCTTCAAACCTGTCCTCCACCCCATCCTCAGCAAAGACCATTTATAGTCAAGAGAAAGAGTTTGATTGCAGTGATGACTTGCAGAGATGGGTTGCTGATGTGTTTAGACACTGAACAATTTGCAAGCATGCTGTATCGCCAAACATTCCCTAGGACAAATGTTTTTATAAGACCTTTTTTTATGATTACAGTGAGAAGCAACCATAAAAGAAGGGAAAATTTTGTAAATCATACCCCCTGCCCCAAAGGCAGGTTGCCAAAGTTCTTTTGATGGTTTTCTCTCTCTGATTTATTAGGGGATTGTCAGGTTACAGGAGCGACGCGCAGAGCAGATGTTCGTGGTTGACCCTCTGCCTGGCCTGCAAGTGTGAGCGTTCAGTTTCTGGTGTCACTGGGCAGGGAGCAGAGCTGGAGGGTAGGGAGGTCCTGCCCGTCCCTGCTGAATCATGTGTTGTCCAGGCAGCGCTGGGATGTCAGATGCCCCCATCCGTCCCCCATGACTTCACGACAGACTGCAGAATTGGCCAGGTGGATGCTGGGGTGCAAGGATAAATACAGCCTTAGGGGCTTCCTCCCACACACTTGTACTCTGGCCCCAAAGCATCTTTTCCCTGGTGGTCTTGTGTTGTTTGAGAGATTAAACATCTTCCTTGTAGTCCCTCAGGAGCTTGAACATGGGGGGTTGCAGCAGGCAGCCTTTGCTGCTCTATGGTGGCTGTCTGTGCATCGTCCCTCTCTTTTAAGATGCGATAGCCTTTGTCTCATGGATGTGTAAGCTACCATGATGCAAGGGCAGTGCAAATGCACGCCCTCCTGTATCCCACAGCCTTTATGTTTTGTTTGACTGCGTGGGTATAATTATGCCATTATCATTGGTCAGACTTTCTGGTGTAAACGTGCTCTGAGAATCCAAGAGCAAGGGAGATGGAGAGGAAGAGAGAAGCCAGAGTCAGGGAGAGGGAAGGCGGCTGCTGCTAAATTTAAGACTGTTCCTATGACACCTGGAGGCTGCTGTGCTGGTGTCAGTCCTGTTGGAAGTGAGCAGGTAAACACTGAGCCATGGCTCATTCTTGCAGTGCTTTATCTTACTGTTCAGTTTGGGGGACCTTCTGCAGTGCTTCGGGCAGACGCAGACCTGGGAGAGAGGCTGTGCTGAGAGATTTCCTAGCTGGAGGCAGGAGGTGCCGGAAACTTTCTGGAGGTCTCGAGTCTGACAGGTATCGGGAGGCTTTTGCAGGGATGTGGTCTGTTTGGAGAAGCAGCCAGTGATCTGGTTACCTCCCCAGAGTTATTTTAAATTGTCTGACCTTCCTTTCCATATGTCTTTTTGTTAAGCTCTAGAGCCCTTCTTTTCTTTAGCTCCTCTTCTCTGACTCGCATCGGCTGGTTGCACAGGTGCTGCATGAGCCAGGAGAGGTTTGAAAAATGCTCTCACAAATCTGGCTGTGCAGCAGGGACAGCAGAGCCAGAGCCACGACTCTGGTGAGTTTTGCAGTGCGGAGCCCTGACACACGCTGTTCTCGCTGGGACTTTGGTGCTTGCATGGGAGGCAGGGAAATAAATGGGTAGATAGAAAATCTCTACAAAAGAACTGCACAGAGATGGTGGGGGGAGATAATAGCATTTTCTGGCTTGCACTGCCTCTGCTGCATTCATTGCCTCAGAGGTAAATTATCCGTTTCTTCCTTAAATATTAACAGCTGCCAGGTAATGAATTCCCCCTCTCTGTTTTATAATGGCACTAAAATTGGGATTTGCCTTGGTTTTCTCTGTAATTATCCAATGAGAGTGTGTGAGTGAGAGGGAGGCATGGCAGAGCTGGGCCTTGCAGGCTCTGCCGCAGGCAAGTGTCGTGCCTGGGGGACTGAACCCGGGCACGACCCTTCCCAACGGGCAGCTCCGCTGTGCGGGGCTGGGGCTGCACAAGCAGTTATGTGAGGCTTATGGTTTTACAGTCCTTCATTAAGTTACTCTTTCTCATGCAGAGGGGTGGGTTTGGGAGGTAGGCTAGCATACACAGTCGGAGTAAAAGCCAGAATTTCCTCCCAGGCTCCTCAGCATCCCACGGAAGAGAAGCTGGTCCTGGCGAGTTGTGGTTGAGAGAGCATGTGGGGAGGGAGCAGTGTCCCTGGCCAGGAGAGGTGAGACATGATTCTCCAGAGCGCTGGGGCCAAATGCTGCACTCGCTTCCCTCTGGGTACCCCCCTTCTCACTGTGGATGGCACCTGCATTTCGGACAACTCTGTGACTTGAGATTTGGTTTTGTGAGAGACCAGCTGTCTTCAAAGAGCTCTGCACGATTCCCTGCGCTCTGCTGCTGAGTAACAGTCTGTGTTGTGCCAGTCCAAGGCTTTTCCTTTGCATCCTCTGCCTTGCTTATCTGGGCAGCCAGGGGAGGCTTCTCTAAAATCACCTCTGCAGAGTCCAAAACGGGAATCCAGAGACTCTGCCTTACGTGCCTTGGGTGCAATTGTCCTGGTTTGGCAGCAATGTAGGCTGCTGTCTGGCTTGATTTGAGAAGCAGCAATCATCTCTTCTACCCACAGCTTTTGCTTATGAGAAGGTTACAGGTGCTGGCTGCTTAAACCACCCTTTGCAGGCAGGTCCTGGGGGTGTCTGCTCAGAGCAATGAGCTTTTCAGCACCAAGGAGACTCTCAGTTGATGCTGTTTTCATTTTGGGAAGGTGACTGCTCTGCTACGGAGCCCATGAAGATGCTGTGAATAGTTTTGATGTTTCTTAATTTAAGCCAGGAAAAGGCCAGTTTGTAACCTCTGGGTCACCTGTGAATATTTGACCCTTTTGGGTGCTGAAGCAGGAGAAATGACCGCTACAAGGTGCATTGTGCAGCACAAGTGTTAACTGTTCTCTTTGTCCTGCAGACAGTATGGAGGACAAAAGCTAAGTAGAGAAGAGAACCTGTCACCAGTTAAGAGGCAGATACCTCCCACGGGCTCTGTGGGACAGGGCAGATGGTATCTGTATGGGCCACAGTGTGATCAGTGTCCTTTATCCAGGGCGGCGATGGGTTGAGGACTGCTTGCTCAGGGCTGCTCCTAGAGCTGCCCTTGCCATGTCCTTCGAATATTTTGCTCTGACCAGAAGCAAGGCAGAAGTATTGCTGCCTGTGTGTCAGTGCCTAGGCCTTGTCCTTGGTGAGATGCTTCAGTACTTAAGGTCCCATGGATAAAGCTGAATTCCTTATCTTCCTGGGAACATAAGGAGTCTTTGGGATTTGGGATATTCTTGTTGCTTGGACACTCTTTTTTTGCTTTGTCCCAGTATGCCTGTCCCTCGTTTTTCCTCATCCCAGACTGAGGTCAGGTTGTGAATCAAGGCTGTGCTGTGGAAAGGAGATAGGAGGCAGGATTCAACACGAGCCTGTGTTTGTGCATCAACCACATGCAGAAAAAAAGAGTGTGCTGACTGCCCCATGTGCAGGATGTCCAAGCCCTGGGCTTTGCAGGGTTTACACCAAGGACCCAAGGTCTGGATGCTTCTCAGATCCCTTGGGCTGAGGATCAGAGGAATACCCCATATTCCATCCATAACTGGCGAAGTGTGGAGGCCAGTTTTGGAGCTAGAAAACTGTAAGAGTGAGCCTCTTCCCAGAGCAACCTGCTCTAGGAAGGAGGTAGAACCTGAACTGGTTGTCCAAGATCCCCCAGCAGACCTTTGTTGGAGGTTGCGACAGAAGGTCTGCAGACCGGCTAGTCCAGTGGTCCAGGCTGGAGCTGACTAACCAGGCTACCGAAATACATTCTTCTTCCCTTGACTCATTGTAACTGAGTTTTCAGTTATTGGCACTTTGAAGCCATAATTGAGGTCTGCTTTCCTCCTTGCACAGCCTTTTCTCCCGGCAAATTGTCAGCCATCAAGTGGTATGAGACAGTAAAAGAGATGTTACACTCACCATTTCCTAGAAACTGTCACTTTAAAGAGAACAATGCTAAAAAGAGGGATGAATCGAAGCCAGACCAAGAGCAATAAAACTCCAAATGTTTGACTTCTCTCAAAATCTGGAACTCTTCATTCATTTCTAGGGTCTCTGCCATGCCTGGGGCACTTTGTACATTCACAGTTCCGGCCTCTCACATTTAATAAACTGCACACGCCAGAAGAGCGTAAAAAAAAAAAAAAATCCAAGTTCTCTTTGGATGTAAATCGGCGTAACTCTGCTTAAATCACTGGAGCTATGATGACACCAGATGACACAGGGGCCTCTGATGACTGGGGATTTTGTTTGGGTTTTTTTGCACGACTGTCTCTTGCTCTGGCAAATGCGAGTGCAAGAGGTAGCATGGCTGTGCCTGTGTTTCACCGGGGTGCCAGCAGTGATCTGTATCCGTGCCAGCGCCGGGGGCTGAGCTCCCAGCCGTGGCTGGGGGGGTAGGATCTGGTGTGTAAGGGAGCATCTGAGGGATCCAGCCGGTCCCTGCGCGTGGACTGAGGCTGGGCAGGGAGCGTGGTCTGGCTGTGCTTGCTGGAGCTGTGCTGTGTACTTTTCCATTGCTTGGTGGGTCTACATAGATAATCTTTTCTGTACCATAACTTGGGTCTCTCTTTATATGAACTGTATTTAAAAACAGTGAAATGCACCCTAATAATATGAGGTTTGGGTTTCATTTAAGGACAGACCTGTAGCCATGCAGGAGCCTGTATAATCAGACTGGTTTTGTCTGTGCCTTATCTTTGATAGCGGCTGTTACCAGCTGCTGGTCAGGGCTACGGCGCTGGAGGCTCTCCCAGAAGACACAAACACAGCACAACCTTGGGGCAAGTTTGGCTTTCGTCTGTTATTGCCCAGCTTTGGGGAGGCCAGATCACAGCCTGTGAGCAGCTTGTCCCGCGTGGTCACTTAGGCATCCCTGCACCTTCGTTCATCACCTGTGCAGCTTCGTCCCCAGCATTCGTTTGCGGTCAGGCAGGAGAGTTCGACCACCCAAGCGATGGGCAGTAACCTCCTCTGGTAGCAGGTTGTTCCCTAACCCATTTCTTATGGATAGACGTGGTCCCATCCAATGCCAATCCCCTCTCTTGGATTTAGGATAGCCTTGGGATGAGTGGAGGTCTCGAGGTCTCTCTGGGCTGTCCTCGTGTCTATGCTTGGACTAGGTGCAGGAAACTGAGGTTCCCTGGGAGCTGGCTGAGGGTCCTCCACGGTTGCAGGAGTAAGGAGAAGGATGTGAATCCATAAATCAAAGGAGTCTGAAGTGAGGAAGATTCAAGTGCTGTTTCTTGGAGCTGTCATGATAAAAATCTGTCGTGGCAGCAGTAAGGCTCCCTCTGCCCCATATGAGTGTGAGTGCAGCTGTCCGGGAGGGGATGTCAGGGTTAGAGGTGCAGGCAGGCAAATCCCAGCAGGACAGGAGAAGGTCTCCCTGCTTTTGGCATCGCTGCTGGCTGCCTGCTGGGCAGGGCACAACCTGCGCCCGGGGTTAATGTGGCAATCATGAGCCTCTGCTCACACCTTACCTTCAGCCTCTGTCCACGTTTCCCATTAGCAGTGCTATTTTTGAGCCTTCCAAGGCAATTAACACCAATTAATCTAAAAATGCCTAAATAATGGTTTTTCAGAGCCCCCGGCTCCTTTCTGTTCCTTGTGCGGCCCCAGAAGACTGCAGCCCGAACCTGGCAGAGACCTGAGCCCAGTTAAGTACTTTGTGTGCAAGGACCGCTGGGGAAGCTTCTTGGGAGATGTGCAATTAGAGAAGGGCCCCAAACGATCCCATGGATCCAGCTTTTCCATCCTGGATCATGATGTCTGTGCCACGGAGAAAGTTGCAGTTCCTTGCAGTGCTCGTTATGCCGGAGGAAGGGAGAGCCAGCTTCTGCAGATCGGTGCAGCCGCCTCTTGAGAGCCAGCAAAGAGTGAGACCACTGAATATGCTTGGGTGCAGGAGGTGCAGCTCCCCTGGGATGTGCAGAAAAGTCCCTGGAGGATTTTTTTGCCTGTACCTAAAGCCATTTGCATCCTAGTATTCTCTGGGCATTGTCATGTGGAGGAAATCAACCTCCCCATCTTTGTCTTCTCCAAACGGGGTGTAGTTTTATCTTGCCCTTTTAAACAGCAAGTACCAGAGCAAGAGCTTGCTTTTTGCTTTTAGGGGAAGCTGTTCCCGTGGTTGCCTGTGATTTTTGTCTTACCTCTTCAAGCTCTTCTGAGAAGGGCTGTGTCTGACCATTGCTGGAACGGTAAACCCACGGGTACTGGCCCCAGGATCGTCCCTGCCCCCAGCACGGCCAGGATTTCGCATCTTGTGGGGAGCCTTGCATAACAAGGCCTTGATCTTCAGCACAGCCTTCAGGCATTACTGGAATATGAGTAAATAATAATTAAGACTTGGGCGTTTGCTGCAGTGAAGAGTGTTTGTACGAAGGTTAGATGAGCGTTATGGGTGCTAATGTAGATAGGTGTGTGCGGATCCACCGACTAGCTTCACCCGATCGTTACCACCCCTGGTAAAGGTGCTGCATCTGTTCAGCTGCTTTTTAAAACAGTGCTGTGCTAAGAGCAAGTAGGTGTCTAAATAAAAGTATGTTTGAAGAAAGCAGCACAATTTTGGCAATCCAGAGACAAGTAGGCTTCTTTGCAAAGCACTTTCAAAGCAAATTGTCAGTAGGTTCCAATTTCAGATGCACCGAGCGCAGTATATTGTGGGGAGGAGGGCATATCTGCTGCTGGGGGAGCGTTGGATCGTTTCCATCGCTGAAGAGGAGCGTGTCCTTCACTGGCAGCGGGCTTACAGGCACCTGTCTCCTCCATCACCTCCTACTCCTCGGTAGGGCTGGAAGTGGGGAGGTGGTGGTGCAGTCTAGTGGATAGAATAGGTGACTGGGAGTTGAGCGCTAAATATTAACCTTGGCTTCTCTGCTAATTAATCAGGAATATGGGTTATATCCTTTAAAGCAACGGAGTTATTTCGGTTTAGCAAATTGCTGCTGCTCAGCTGAGACTCAACAGCTGAGCGTGGTCCTAGTTCCACCCCCCTCCAACTGCAAAGTCGATCACGGCAGCTGGCTCCAGCTAAGACACTAAGAGCTTTGCTGCTCGGGTGTGTCAGGGTGTGCGTGGCCAGGTACCGCAGCTCTGTGGGAGGGTGAGCATCGGTTACACTCCCAGAACTTCACTGCTTGCTGGTATCTGCCTATAACCTGAGCTGTTTTGAGCAAGTAGTTCAGGTTCACTCCCAGTTTTGGTATTTAAGGGGATCCTCCAGGTTTTTGATGGGCCAAATTGACCTCTGTAGCTGCCCATCTTCTTCCATAGGCTGGAGAGACCGACCTGGAATGATAACGCTTCTAACTTGTCTCCTTGGTTAGTGATGTAAGCTTCAGGTGCTAAATCTAGGCTTGTGTGTTTCTGTTAAATGGTGACAGGGAAACCCAGCCTGGTGTGGTAAACGCTGTCAAAACCTATGTGGAAAAGTTGCTATGTTAACTACAGAGTATTGCTGTAGCTCTTTGAGGACTGTTTGAATACACTGATTAATATATTGGCTCCCAAAGAGAAACCAGAAGTAATTTCCATACCATGGATGCACTGGTCTCAGCTGTGAGGGCTGCCTACCTGACCTGTGATTTTAGGGTAGATTACCATCTAGCTGGGGAAAAGTGTAAATCCAGTATTAATAAGGTGGTTGCACAAAGTGGCCAAATCTGAGCGCGGTGGCATTAGCTTTCAGGCAGTCGGATCGGCACTGCGAGTAGCCGAGGTGTCAGTAACACTTCAGCCAGACACCCACGCAGGCATGCCACGCTCCGTCTCAAAATAAAATCAGAAATTATATTGTCACCTCCTATTGATACAAAGGCGTGGATTTAAGCCGCGTGTGGCAGCAGGGCACGCTCCCAACCGGTCAGCAGTTTCTGTATTAAGGAAGGAGGGAGCGTGGGTGAATTATTTTGATTTTGTTTGAAACAATAAAACCCAAGTTATTTGAAATCTTAACAACAGAACCAGCTTTTAGCACTGGCGTTTATAGGGATGAGTGGGCGAGTTGTTTAAAGGAAAAAAAGTCTTTGAAAACAGTCCAAGTAAGGGTGATAATTTCATCCTACAAGGGAAGCGCGGTGCGCACGTCCTGTTTGAGCGGTGCGTGTACGGTCTGCACCAGGGGCTGTGGCTGTGCGGTTTGCAAAGCACGCCGAATGGCACGCGTGTGCCGAGGGCACGCTCGGGCGCACACTCGCAGCTCCCTGGCGTGAGAGCTGGAGTCTGATGTTGCAGTCGATGTCTCTGCAAATCACAGATGTCTCACTCGCTCTCCTTTGCTGCGTTCTAAACCCAGATGCAAAAAGTCATTTCCTCTCGCTGTTCCAAGCGCTGACCTCTTGTGTGTGGGCTCTGTTCCTGTATTATACCGATCTTCTGCATTTCACCCTCAATACCAGCTTTAGATGCCCCTGTTCATAGCTGTCCCAAGTCGACTCAGCTCCTCAGGTAAGGGGCAGAGTCTCAGTTCTGGTTTGTTCCCCTCCTACCCCTCTCCACCAAAATATCCCCTGAACTCAGCCCCCCAGCAGTGCAGCGGTAGGGAAACGGCGGCCGCAGCACAGACGTTCAGCTCACACAAGCTGCGGCAGCATCTGTGCCCCTGCACCAAGCGTGACAGCAGGCAGGTCGGCTGTGCCCTGCCCCTTGCCCTTCCTCATCCCTTCTTTCCCTCCTCAGTCGCTGTAGCACGTTTAAAAATTAAATCACAAACTAGATTGGAGTTTAGTGGGTGAGCTCCCCAGGCAGCGGCTTAATTTGAGGCTGATTCCCAGTTGTCTCTTGCCTTCCATAGCCTGTGGCATCAGAACAAAATAGGTGCAGAATAATTGCCTTTTGCCCGCTGTGTCCTGCTGCTAGGGTTTTGCAAGGTCCTGCGTGGTGGAACATTGGCCTCCTCTCCCTGGCACACGATAGATGGGGCTGCCCCACAGGACAGATCTGGGCCAGCATCCCTGGTGCTCGGGGAGGGGGTCCGTCTTGCATGTCGGCAGCATCCCCACTGCGGCAGTTTTGCCTGTGTCTCGTCAGCACAGGGTGTTTTATCACTTGTTGCTTCAGAGCTTGCATTTGCCCCTGAGCACAGCCCGGCCCCCTCCCCCTCAGCCAGGTCGGCCGTGTGGGCACCGATGGATTCTCAGTCCCCGATCACGGCTGGCCCAGCCCTGCTGCTCTCCTTCTGGAGATGTTTTATGCATCCGTGATGCCTTGCCCTTGGGTCCAGGACCGTTGTGAAGCCCAGTGAGGCTTCACAGCCCCTCCTGGGGATAGGATGGGTCTGGGGGCTGAGACTCGCTGTGCCCTGCGCACAGCCTGGCAGCGGGCAGGGGTCCTGATCTCAGGCTCCGCATAGTTTCCATGTTTCTAATTGCTGTGTGACTCCTGGAAATAAATTTACTGGTATGGAAAGGCACAGGCAGTCCCCAAAAACTGCATTTGTTCAGGATAAAGAAATTTCCTACTTTTGCAATGACAAATGAGAACGAAGTGTAAGAGGACAGTGGGGACAGAGAGCCGAGAGTGCCAACGAGACTCTGTCCCCATTTTGCCACTGCCCTGCCAGGTGGCCTTTGGCAAGCTGCTTCTCTTTCCAGTGACCCATTTCACTGTCAGAAATTCACGTTTCACATTCACATTTCACAAATGGGAGGTAAGAACAGCTCTTTGGCTGTTGCGTAGCATTTCCATCTTTCCACGTTTAAAACCTTGTTGTAGTTAGAAATTTCCCTCTGTTAAACAACGGTACGTTTAAATTAGGAGATGCTTATGGCTGAGCATCTTTGGCTCGTGCAATAAGACCAAAAAAATCACGTATCTAATAATATGAGGAGCAGGAGGACTATCAAGAGCTAAAAATGGTCCTTCGGTATTTTGGTGCTTTAAATCTGAGTGATCGTATTGTGTCTGTATGTGCACAGTGCATTTACTGTCGTGGTACGTGTGCCTGTAGAGCTGAGTGTGTTTGCAGATGTAGTTTAGGAAAATTGATCCCAATCTATTTTTAAGGTAAAGTGTGTGTGGTGGGTAGGAGGTGAGGAGGTGGAAGGAAAGCTAAATATTCACATAGCTCCGCTGAGTGTTTAAGAGCATCATCTAATAACACTAGGATCGTGGCAGGGAGGTGAGGGAGAGACGAGCGCTTCGCTGGAGTCCACCCCCTCCTGCAAGGGCACAGGAGCGAGTCCGGGAGGAGCGTGGCGAGCAGGGCTGTCGCTTTAAGCTGCATCTCGCACCCAGCGGGTCACTGGTGCTGGCGACGTTCTTCACATGGCTGCGCGCTCCGCATAAATCTCCGCTCCGCATAAATCTCTGCTCCGGCAGCCGGAGCGGAGCTGGGGAGAGCTCTCGCTGGCTGCTAGCGATTGCTGAAGAGCATCGAAGCGACAGCCCCGCATCGCCAGCCTCTGCCCTGCGAGGAGAGGTCGTTCTTGCCTGTGGACATGTAAAAGCTGGAGCCTGGGGAAGAGCTGGCTGCTGAGGTCAGTAAGTAAAACTCGGCTTTTGTTGATGTTTCCCTTCTGTTCTCTGAAATGAGAGGCTAGATTGGGACTAAGAGAAGGAGGGAGATACAGAGATACAGAAGAGAGATTTACTTGGGCCAGGGCTTGGATGTTGCCTGTGTATGCTTATTTTTTTAAGTTTTCACATAGCTTCAGTTTGAACTTTTTATTATTAATATTTTTGCAACTTCCTGGGAAATAGATGCAAGCAATGCAGAGACTGCTTGGGTGTCTGCCGATGTCTCACAGCAGAGCGTGGCGAGTGTGGTTGGCAGTTCTCTGTGCCTGGCCGTGCTTACCGGGGGAGGATGGGGGGTGTCTGCCAGCCAGCCCTGCCTTTCGGAGGGAGCGCGGCAGCAGTGCTTAAGGATTGGCATTGACAGGGAAGTGCTGTCCTCAGCAAAGGCTGGACAAGTTTAACAGCTT
The DNA here is from genome assembly GCF_000690535.1 of Cariama cristata. Classification (NCBI taxonomy): domain Eukaryota; kingdom Metazoa; phylum Chordata; class Aves; order Cariamiformes; family Cariamidae; genus Cariama; species Cariama cristata. The sequence continues at coordinate 69,822 of NW_009610254.1, forward strand.
TTTCTGACTCTGAAGATGATGGTCTCATCAAGTGGAGACTCCAGCCGAGGTGTCAGTGGCCAGGGACTGGGAGAGCCCTGCTCTCGAGCCCGGAGATGATGCTCCAGACATTTCACCTCCCAGAAAAACAGTCTGCAGCTTTTGGCCAGGGGTGTGCTTCCACTCCTCCCCTCCAGCCCCCCCTTGCCTTCCAGGAGGCTCTCTGCAAACCTCCCCACCGGTGCCTTTCACCAGGTGAAGCGATGGGGTGGGGAAGTTAGTTCAGTGCCTGATGTACCTGCAAGGTGAGAGGGTTTGGGTTGGGGTCAAGCCAGTGGTGCTGGACTCCGTGGTGGGTTCCTCCGGGGTGAGGATATGATGGGGGGATAAAGAAAAGTCCCGTGCAGGGGACTGGCAGGCAGTGGGGCAGCCCGGGATGAAGTGCTCCCGGTGCTGGCAGTCACCAGCACCACCCCAGCTCTGCTTCTGCCTGGTGACTTTGAGGTCGGCTGCCTTGAGAAGAGAGGAGGTAAGCAGTTGTGATGTATCTGGTTTATAGAGGGAGATAGATAAGGCATGGCATGCGGGCGTAGATGTGTTGGAATGAATATCTGCCAGGCCCTGGGCAGATAAGGGGCACAATTTTTCCAAGAACTGTCCACAGTTGAGAGCCTGGCCCTGGGGACTGATCGCTGGGTCCTGTCCCAGCTCTGCCACTGCATCGCTGTGGGACTTGGTCAAGTCACTTCATCTCCAGGTTGTCTCCTCCCTGAAATAAGGTGAGGAGGAAGAATTGCGGTGGACGCATTTAAATGCCAAGGCAGCCCTCTCTGAGGGAGTAACGGTGAAAACTGCTGCATTATCCCTGAACCTGCTGCTGTCCTAACCTCATCCCTGACCTGGCTCACACACCAGAGCCAGCCCACCTTCCAGGAGCAGCTCCTGAGCTGGATCCGCTGTGCCAGACCCACCGGGGTCCGTCTGCCGCTGGGCAGCAGGTCCTGCCTGCAGGTAAGGTAGTGCCGTCCCCCTTAGAGGGCTGGATGAAACCGGAGTGAGCGGTCCTTGAGCTTGATGGCTCCTTCTTACATCGGGGCAGGTCTGCAAGAAGTTGAGCCTGGAGGAGAGGAGGGGGAACCAAAGGCAGGCCAGTGCCCCGCGGGGACACCAGCTGCGAGAGGAGAAGCTGATCTGACAGGAACAAGGTTTGGCCCTTTGGGTAGTTCGTGAGAGCATCTGCAGTTTGGTTTGGTGGGCAAAGCTCCCTCTCAAGGGGACATTTCACCCATGTGTGGTACAGCAGGTGCTTTTGGCACATGGCAGCGACCGGGATTGCTGGTGGACGTGCTGTGACTCTGCCAGCGCAGAAGTCATCTGCCATGACCCTTGGGGACCTCTGGAGCCCTGTCCCAGAGCAACCCAGGAGCGCTTTGTCACACGGCCATGATCGGACAGGCTTTTGGTGGGGCTCAGCAGCAAATGCGGGGAGAGCTGCATCCTGCCCATCCTGGGCTGACTTTAAACCCTGTGGGGGCAGCAGGAGGCTGTGGGAGAAGCCGCTGTCGCCAGAGCCGTTTGGTTGAGGGTGTTTGTAACAGCGGGTGCTGGTGCGTGGTGAGGGGGTGCAGCCGGGGCCAGCAGTTGGTATGGGGTGTTTGGGTGCTGAAGTGAGGTTGGGGACAGGGTGCTGCCCCAGAGCTGGAGTGGCATTGTGGAGTGGAAAGCCCAAGCCACGGTGCCAGCGGCATCACTGCTGCAACCAAAGACTTACTGCTTCTGGCCCAGGATGTGTGTGTGGGGCCAGGCATGAGGACCCCCCTCATCTGCCTGCCAGCGAGCACCGTGTCCTGCTCCACAGGGCCCTCCGGGACCTCAGGCATGGGAACACCATGTGAAACTAGCACAGAAGTGGTTAACATGTCCTCTGCCGGTCCTGAGATGGGGCTCGGCAATGGGAACGTGTCAGGGAAAGGCTCTTCCCTGCAGAGACCCCGGTGTGCAGCAGTGTCCACGGCTGGAAACCCTGCGGGGCACTTGTGGGCTGTGGCTTCGGGTGTTGGGAGCTGGAAAGTGGTTTAGTTTGCAATTAGGCCTTCTACATTTGTTTAATGGCTTTCCTGAATCCGAGTGAAAATGGCCAAGGGGCCTTAGGCACAGGGCTCTGTTCTGACTTTGTTTTGCTTTCCCTGGGATTGCTTCAGCCTTGGCCTCACCTGCGCATCTGGAGCAGCCAACCTGAGGGATCTGGTCTGTGCCCTGCGCTCCTGTGCCCGGGGGACAGAGCCAGGCAGCCCAGGACCTTCTCGGCCAGAGTCTGTGCCAGGTTTGTGCAGAGAGGGTGCGTTTGTGCTCCGCAGGGCAGCGACCTGCAGCCTGGCAGAGGCAGGGGCTTGGGACAGCCCCAGCACCGGGGTCCCCCGACCCCTCCTGAAGAGCTGCCAGTCCCGGCCGAGCAGAGCGGCTCCCTGGGGCGACATCGCTGCAGGGAGAGCGGCAGCAGGCCCCCCATCGCTCCCCGCAGCTGCTCTTCGCTGCCATTCCAACATCTCAGCTGTGTTTTACACATCCCGGATCCAACCTGGCAGGTTAAACAGCCTGTTCATCCACCAGCAAATAAAAGTATCTGAAAGCCTGGATGCCTTCCAGGGAGGGACGCCTGTTTCAGGTGAGTGAGTCCTGCTTCCAGGCTGTCTTTAGCCAGGTTGCTCAGCTCTCCAAGGAGCCAGCAGTGTCCTGGTGGAAATACCACTCACAGAAAACAGGAACAAAGTTCTGACCCCCATGTGCGGGACCTCTGCCTGCCCGGGACGGTGACCATCCTGTCCCTGTCCTGCCCGAGGTCAGGGAGTAGGAGCAGAGGCTTCACGCTTGTCCTTGTCCCCGCGTGGGGAGAGGTGTCTGTGTCTCCGAGCCCGTGCCGAGGGCGAGCGTGTTCGCCGTCAAGGCTCCCCTGGGAGTGGTCTCTGCAGTGCCAGCAGCCCCCGGGCTGTGGGTGCCAGCAAAAGCACTGGGTCCCTCTGCCCAGTGCCAATGGGGTTGGTTTGCCTCTTTGCTCATGATGGGAGGCTGGCTGACTGGAGGAAAGTAACAGCTGGCAGAATTATGGCAGTTGTGGTGCTAGAGGCAGAGGACAGGGGATGAGGCCAGGCAGGGACACCAGCTGTGGGGTGAGAAGTGGTCTCGGGGCCGCTCTTGAAACCAAAGCTGCTGCCCAGGAACCATTTAGGGATCTGGATCCTGGGCCCGTGGTGAGCGGCTGACGTGTGTCTGTGCTATCGCAGGACTATTGCTCAGCCCTGTTAGGGGATGCCCTGGTTCTCAGGAAGCCTCCTGACCCTCCTGGATGTGCCAAGCCCTGGGCAAGCACAGCTCGGTAGCAGATGGTGGGCCCCGGGGTGTGATTGTGCATCCATCTGCCCTCACGGCTCCTTCCTCGGGGCTGGGAGCAGACTGTGAGTGGAGAGAGCCAAGCACTCCGTGCCTTGTCATATTTGGGCATTTTAATTAAAGAGGTGCAGGCCTGGGGCACGGTTTGGCTGAGGCAGCGCTGG